>NW_026652292.1:13893447-14139620 GCF_009828535.3 Hylobates moloch
ACAATGCCAGACATGAAGGAGTCCTATAGTATTAATATAATGTTAATATAAATATAAATATATAAATTTGAAGTTATTAATATAGTCTTACAATCTTTAATATATAAATTTGAAGTTATTAATATGGTTTAATAAACTTAAAAAACTAGTTTTATAAACAAGTTTCATAAAGTTTAAAAACAGGCAAAAGAATTATTGTCTTAGAAGTTAATAATGTGATTACCTTCAGAGAGGAGGGAGGAAAGAATGATTGGTAGGAGGCATAGCAGGTCTTTTGGGACCCTTCAGTGTTCTAGTTTTCACTTGGGTTGTGGTTGCTCAGGTGAGCTTGCTTTGTGATCATTCCATGAGCTGTACACTTGGGACTTCCACACTTTTCTACATGTGCATTATGCATCAACAAAAAGTCTAAAAATGTCAACTAGAAATAATAAATATTTGGAAAAGTTAAAAAAAAACAAATTTGGAAAAGTTAAAAAAACCAAATTGCAGGTTCAGGAGAAAACTAAATGTCATCATAATCCTAAGCTACTAAATTTGGGGGTGGACTATTAAACAGCGATAAATAGCAGAACACCTCCTCTGTGAAGCCATCCTTACGACTTCTTGGCTTTCCTGCTTCCTCAGGACTAAAAGCTTTTCTCTGTGGTCCCTTAGCATTTTATTTATTTTGCTAGGACTTAGAAGTCTGTAAAGCCTTCGAGGGCAAACATCAAAGCTTATTCTTCCTTGTATCACCTGTAGCATTTAACTCAGTACCTGGTATAGCGCAGGTACTGAGCAAATGTTGATTAAAGGAAACTCGAGTTTATTTTGCCTTTCTTTGTCAGAGCTGTTATGCCACAGACAGAAATTTCCACTCTGTATTCTCTTCTCTTGTGAAATGGCATCTGGAGCTTGGGTAAGTCACATGAAGCTCAAGGATGGTGATGATTGTCCCAGAGTTTGTAATGAGAGTAGATGGGAAAGCCAACTGAAAGACTTGAAAGAACGTCATTCTTCATGAATGTCCAGCACTCATTAAGCAGCATTCACCAGTCATTCCTGGTGTTCTGTAAGGCAGTTGTAAAACTTGATCATTGTTTCCAGAGTAGCTAAACATTACATAGCCCTGATTACCTTTATCAGAATATCCTTTGTAGTTTGTAGAAAGAGGTCTTAACATTTTTATAAGTTCTCATGGCTTTAAATGATGCTTTTTTTTTTTTTTTTTGAGATGGAGCCTTGCTCTGTCGCTCAGGCTGGAGTGCAGTGGAGCGATTTCAGCTCACTGCAACTTCTGCCTCCTGGGTTCAAGCGATCTCCTGCCTCAGCCTCCTGAGTGACTGGGATTACAGACACATGCCACTGCGCCCAGCTAATTTTTATATTTTTAGTGGAGACGGGGTTTCACCATGTTGGCCAGGCTGGTCTTGAACTCCTGACCTCAAGTGATCCACCCACCTTGGCCTCCTAGAGTGCTGGGATTACAGGTGTGAGCCGCTGCGCCCGGTCTAAATGATGCTCTTTTTAACTAGATCAATAAAACTGTGCCACAAAATGTTCTGATACACTTAGAAAGCAAAATTCTCCTTCTGCGTATGTGTTTTTTAAGCTCTATCATTAGCAGCTTTGCTACAAGCAAACTTGTATTTATTTTAAAAGCTTCAAGGTTACTTATTTATCATGAATGGAAAGATGACTTAGCTGAATGTCCAGAGACTCAGTTTCTCATCCCTGCTCTGCCATTGGCTGGCTGTGTGATCTTGGACAAGTCCTTTGTTTTTTTCTCTCATTTTCTCATTTCCACATTTATGAAGTGAGGAATGATGGCCTTCGGGGCTTCGTCCAAGTGTAGCTCCACCATTCCATGAGCAAAATGATAGCAACATCTTTGTAGATGTGTAGGTGGAAACTCAAAGTGAGCTATGAACTTTTTTTTTGTTTTTTTTGAGACAGAGTTTTCCTCTTGTTGTCCAGGCTGGAGTGCAATGGTGCAATCTCGGCTCACTGCTACATTCGCCTCCCTGGTTCAAGTGATTCTCCTGCCTCAGCCTCCCAGGTAGCTGGGATTACAGGCATGTGCCACTGTGCCAGGCTAATTTTGTATGTTTTTAGTAGAGATGGGGTTTCACCATGTTAGTCAGGCTGGTCTCGAACTCGTGACCTTAAGTGATCCAACCACCTTGACCTCCCAAAGTGCTGGGATTATAGGCGTGAGCCACCGCACCCAGCCGAGCTTTTTCATCCTTAGAAAAATATTGGTGATGTAGGGAATATTAGGATTTTGAAATTCTGACTATCCTCTCAACAGCTGCACAAGACTAACCTGTTCATCATCTGTTATTTTTGTAGATTACAACAATCCATTTAACTACTATGAAATGGTTCTGGAGTGACACTGTTGTGAAGAGGAAATTCCAGCAGAGCTACTGGAGCAAGCCTTTGATCTGCCATATTGACCTCCTCCAGCTGTGCGGATTCACTGCACTATAAGAAAAACATTTCTATGACGACTTTAAAGCTAGATGCGTTTCAGGTTTGTGCTGAAGAGAGATTTAGAAAAGACTAAAAGGCTAGCCCAGGCTTCCATTTTGAGACAGCAAGAGTACCCAGCAATATGACGGATGCAACAAGTGGCAAGCAGGATTGTGTGGGTTTTTTCTTTGAAGATCTTCTATAGTAAAACGGAATGGAACTTGTCTGTTTATGACATTTTTCAATTTTTCTGGGCAGTCGATAAAACATAACATTACCAACATCATATTCCCTCACCTGATCTAAGAGATTTTTCTTTTTGTCATTTTTTAATACTTTACCCGTTATAAAAGTTTTTCCACCTCTTACATTTTGCAGTTACTAATATTAGGAAATGCAATGCCAATTTGTTTGCAAGCCATGTGAAAGGAACATCTTAACAGGATAGCAAATGATTAAATACATGGCGTGTTGTGTGGCACATATTTGGTGGTTTTGTGACCTGAAATGGTCTAATGTCTAGTGTTTAATCTTATACCATCAAAGTAAGGTCATCTTTGCCCTATTTCTTTATTGCTTTTTGTGCTCATATATGTTTATTGAACATTTGTGTGTATTTAGCAGTGACAGGGATGAAAATAGTCTGAGTTTTAGGGAAGCATTATTTTTCAGGCTTCAAGAATAAAACCGACGTTTTCCAGGGCACAGAATGCCTACCTGTGCCTAGGTGATAGGGTCTCCAGCACAATGAGCTCTTTTGTTCTGGGAAGCAGGCCCAGGCTTATTCTGCTACTTCTCCCTGTTTTACAATCTTGCTAAGGTTGACCTTTACCTATCTTGCGGTGCTTTTTCAACAAAAATAAAATTCTTAACTGGGCTCCTTTTTATGACTGACTATAAAACCTCCCTTTCAACTTCACCTGTTAATAAAGGGGACCAGCTCTTCCTTCTCCTGTATGCTTGGAAAAAACAGACTAAAAACAACAAACAAAATAGTTACTGGAAATTTTAGACTAACTGAAAAAAAAAGGTATTGAGGTTAATCTTACAATGTGTAAGATTCGCAAATAGTCCTTAAATATAATCCTTAATTTAATTTTTAAAATGCCGTGTTTTCTTAAACCACTTCTCTCTCTTTCGCATCCACTCTACCACCACTCTGGGGGTCTTTTGCAATAGAGAACTTTCCCTGGTAGAATGTTCGTAGGATTCACTTTTGATATGGGTTTTTTTTTGGAACAATGGCAGATTAATTGATGGGTGGTTGGGGTAATCTTTACTATTTGGTACTGCTGTCTTTAAATACGTAGTAGATAATTGCTCTGATTAAATCTGTCTATTAAACACAGTAGCTTGATAAATGTTGCAAGGGGATACAGTAACGTAATCCCCTTTTGATACTAAAATATTTTATTTGAATGGGTTTTTTAATCAATAAAGAGCAATTTAGTTCTCAGAGATGCATGGGCAATTCCCATTGATTTGTATGAAATCCTTGGGTTATTTTTAGAGTGATGGATGGTTTAGTGTGGTTGTTTAAAAATAAAATTGTATTCTTGGGCTGGAGACTCCATGCTGGAGAGAGATGGTATATAATGGATGAAACTGGTCTCATGGAAGTCCCTGATGCTTCGTGATATTTAGGGGACCAAATATCACTGAATGCTTGGCTTCTGTTTTAAGGCTGAATAACTGTATTAATCTGTTTTGTGTTGCTATAAAAAAAATCTGCTACTGGGTAATTTATAAAGAAAAGAGGTTTATTCGGCTCACATTTCTGCAGGCTGTACAAGCATGGCAACCGTATCTGTTCAGCTCCTGGTGAGGCCTCAGGAAGCTTTTTCTCGTGGTGGAAGATGAAAGGGGAGCAGACATGTCACATGGTGAGAGAGGGAGCAAAAGAGAGAGTGGGGAGTTCCCCGACTCTTTAACAAGCAGATCTCATGGGAACTCATCAGTGCCGGGAGAGCACCAAGTCATTCCGGAGGATCCTCCCCTATGACCCAAACACCTCACGCTAGGCCTCACCTCCAACACTGGGGATCATGTTCCAACATGAGATTTGGAGGGGACTAACTTCCCAGTGATTCTCTGTCATGTACACTCCAGGGTTCCCATACCCTAGACAGTGATACATTTTATTGCTGTGAAACGTTTAATGAGTTATTATGTGTAGGTGCTTAGAATGCTGTCTGGCACAGAATAAGTATTATGTAAGTGTTAGAAATAATTGTTACAGTTATTCCAAGTCCAGCTCGAGACTTAACTCATCAGTCAGGTGAGATGGAAATGGAAGCATGGCTTAGGAATGAAAATGAATCAGTTAACATTAGCTATCTAACACAGAAATACCAAATGCAATGGTTTAAAAATAGCAACCATGTATTTAGCTCATGGGTCTGTGGATCATCAAGTTGGACTGGGGTCAGGTTGGCAGTTTTTCTGCTTTTGGCTCTGCTTAACATAAACATCTCTGGCCAGTATAAGCATAAACATCTTTGGTCAGTGGCCACGTCACCTGGTATCTGACTAGTCTAGGATGGGCTCGGCTGGGATGGCTTGTCTTTGCTTCACAGGTTAGCTTGAGCATGATGTCATGGTGAAGCCAGGAGAGCAAGTCACAAGGACAGGCTTAGATTGGCCGAAGAAAACTCCAAGTCCAACCCAGATTCACTGGGTGGGGAAATAAACTCTACCTGTTGCAAAATCACAGTGGAAAATGAGTGGATAGAAAAGGGTGAAGGATCTGGCCATCTTTACAATCTGCCACATCAGTGGCTGCTGCGAGAGATGAAGCGGAGAAGGAATTGGAGGACTGGGATGTGCATTTGTGTAGTCATCTATATGTACAAGTACATGCCTTTTGTGGATGAGGAAAGAATACAAATGACTCCAGAGTCATGATTTCAGGTGACTTAGGATATGGTGGCACTATGTAAATAAATAGGAAATATAGTAGGAGAAGCATTTACCTTTGAATGTATAGAGTTTAAAACAGAAATGACATGTTTAAGAGAAAGTATCCAGTAAGGGGTCCAGAAATCCAAAGAGAAACCAGGCCTACAGATAAGATATTTAGGATGTGAATAGATGTAAATAGATGTAAACAACAACCACATGTTGTTTTCCTAGCCAGCATGTGGTTAGAGAATTACGTGGTTTACTTTTGCGTCTCCTCTTAGTGAACACACTCTTTCCAACTGTTGGTTCATGTGATTTGGACGAGCCCAACTCTGGCCATCTGTCATTCAGGCCTGGCCAATCAGCACATTCCAGCCCTCTGGTCATTGGGATTGGTTTAGGAATGGCATCGGACCAAATTGGTTCTAATAAAATGAAATCCTGGCACTTTTGTTGAATCCATTGGAACTTTCTTTTCCTTCTACAAGAGCAACTAAGCTGGAGGGCCATAGAACTGCTGGAGGTCGTATTATCAGTAGAGCAGTAGAGTCTGCCTAGGAGGGAAGCCAACAGAAACAAAAGTAGAGCAGAGAGAGAGACAGAGAGAGACAGAGAGACAGAGACAGAGAGAGAGAGAGAGAGAGATGCAATTTAGACCCCTGAATCCAGCTACACCTAAAGACATATCTCCTTACAAACTTTTCAATTTTAGGAATCAATACATTTTCTTTTTTCTTGAACTGGTTTGAATTGGGTGTCTGTCATATGTTACTAACATGAAAACAGAAAAGAATATAAACTTAGAAGACAATTGCATTTTGCGGGGCTGAAGGAAAGTTAGAGTAAGTAATAAAAGCTCATGGAACTAAGAAATCCAAGAAGAAGAAGACTTAACAAAAAGGAATAACAGTGTTGACGTTGTCACATGTCAGGGAGCAAGGGCTTTGTAGAGAGTGTTGACTTGGGGGCCAGGACACCTCTGAGGGAGTGCTCTTGGCAGCAGGGTGGAAGAAAGGAAGGTGCTCTGCCAGGAGCTAAGGAAAGAGTGGGCAGTTTCCTTTGCCCATAAAAGGGCCTCCTAGTCACTCAGACTTGAAACCTTGGAATCAACTCTTCCTCCTCGCTCTGCCACAGCCCACACATACAAACAGTCATCTTGTCCTGTAAATTCTCCCTCCACAATTGCTGTTGCACTCCTACCTTCCTTCACATTTCCACTGCCAAGAGCTGGATCCAGGTGCCTAGTGTTCCTTTCCTGGAACCTGGCCTCTTTGCACCTCCCGTGCCCATTGTCCCTCCACCTCTGTCATCCATTCTTTATTCTGCTGCCAGGTTATTTGTCCTAAGGCTCAGTTCTGATTGTGAAATAGCCACACACAGTGGAGTCCCTGGACAGGGAACCCAGCACCAGCTCTGACAGGCTATGGGATCTTGGAAAATATTCTGATCCTTTCTAGGTGTGGGAATCTAATCTTTGAAGGGAAGGGTTGAACCAAGCTCTGACATTCGTTGCCTCCCCATTGCCTCTAACGTAACATTCTAGCCCTAACCTAATTCTTTTAGCCTTACCTCCTTTAGCATACATATAACTCACCTAAAATGAAATACTTCTTGTGCCTGAATGCCCTCATCTTGTACCTTCCTACTTTTGTTCATTTTACCTGGAATCATTTGTCTTTTCCTATGGAAAGCCTATCCGTCCTCTAAGGCCAAGTTCAAATGCCATCTGTGAGGCTTTCTTGAACTCCCAGCTGACAGCCTCTTACCCATGTTCTTGGTCAGGGCACTTTGCTTTGTTTCATTGTTTGTGCATGTGTCTTGCCTCCTGCCAAATTGTCAAGGGCTTGAGGATCAAACTTCCATCATATTCACTGAGGCAGCCCTCAAGGCATCTAGCCGAGTAGCTAGTTCTCAGTAAATGACTGAGTGAATGAAAACACAAACTTCCTTGCTGGTCCACTCAGCCATCTTGCAGATCCTCCCAAAGCATCTGACTGCAAAATCAGATGTTGTAGTTCTGCTGAATAGAATTATGTGATAGTTTAAAAAGGGCCTTTTGAGCGTAAACCAAAGTATCTGAGACAGGTCTCAATTTAGAGGTTTATTTTGCCAAAGTTAAAGGCCATGGCCTGTGACACAGCCTCAAGAGGCTCTGAGAACATGTGCTCAAAATGGTTTCATTATAGGTTGCTTTTATACATTTTAGGGGGACAGAAGTTACAGGCAAAGACATAAATCAATACGTGGAAGGTGTACATTTGTTTGGCCCAGAAAGGTGGGACATCTCCAAGGGTAGGGAGGCTTCCTGCTCACAGGATGATTCAAATATTTCCTGACTGGCAGTTGGTTGAAAGAGGTAAGCTTTGCCTGAAGAAGTAAAATCAGCATAAAGAAATGCTTGGATTAAGATAAGGGGGCGGATCACTTGAGGTCAGGAGTTCAAGACCACCCTGGCCAACATGGTGAAACCCTGTCTCTACTGAAAATACAAAAAATTTGCTGGGCATGGTGGCGGGTGCCTGTAATCCCAGCTACTCGGGAAGCTGAGCAGGAGAATCATTTGAGCCCAGGAGCAGGAGGTTGCAGTGAGTGGAGATCACACCACTGTACTCCAGCTTGGGCAAAAGAGTGAGACTTCATCTCAAAAAAAAAAAAAAAAAAAAAAAACATAAGGGGAATGTGGAAGCCAAGATTCTTGTTAAATATATTTTAGGATAAAATAGTTTGATTTCCTTTAGGGCCAACTATCTGTCATGTGATGCTATACCAGAGTCAGGTTGGAATTGGATGTCTTATTGCTACAAAGAATCTGTTTGATCAGTCTTATGATCCCTTTCAATGTGAATGGTGGTCAGTGGTGCCTAAACCCAAAGGGAGGCATGTCTAACACTCCCCGCTTCCTGTCATGGCCTCAACTAGTTTTTCAGGTTTCTTTGGGATCCCCTTGGCCAAGAGGGTGTCCATTCAGTCCGTTAGGGGGCTTAGAATTTTACTTTTGGTTTACATGAGCTCCATGGCCCAAGTATGACCCCACTGGCCCAAGTATGACCCCATTCCTGCCTTTGCAAAGTTGGTGTTGGGTGAAAGTGTCATGGAGGTGCCTTCTATGGTTCCACACTGCTCCACACTGAGACCAATGAAGGGTGGCCTTCTCCTTAGTGTTTGCAAGATAATGATGGCATATTCTGAATAGAACACAGTGGTCTCCCTCTGACACAGCTCTTGACAATGAGAGGAGATGGTGTAAACCAAAAATAAAATTCTAACCTCCCCAACTGACTGAATGGACCCCCTCTCTTGGTCAAAGGGGTCCCAAAGAAACCCGAAAAACTAGTTTGGGCCATGACAGGAAGCGGGGGTGTTGAAAATGCCTCCATTTGGAGTTTAGGCAAAACTGACCAGGATTCACATTAAAACAGATCTTAAGACTGACTAAACAGGCTATTTGTAGCAATAAGATACCCAACTCCAACCTGGCTCTGGTACAGCATCACCAGACAGATAGCTGCCAAGAAGGAAATCAAACTATTTCATCCTGAAATATATTTCTTTGACATGTTTTTGAATGGCCCTGCAAAGCCAGGAATTTTCTGGGGGAAATTTGCATTCTATAGAGAATTTCCTTCCCTTACTATGCCTTTTTCAGAGAGTCTGACACTGTTTAAGGTCCGAAAGAGATATTTACCGTCTATTCTCTCTGACTCCTATGACTTAGAGGCTTCATGCACCTAGCAAGAACCTGGGCTTCCACATCCCCTATATCTTAACTCAAGCATTTCTTTATGCTGACTTTACCTCTTCAGGACAAGCTTACCTCTTTCAACCAACTGCCAATCAGTAAATCTTTGACTCTTTCTATGAGCAGGAAGCCCCTCTACCCTTGGAGATGTCCCTCTGTTCTGGACCAAACCAATCTATACCTTCCATGTATTGATTTATGTCTTTGCCTTCTGTCTCCATAAAATGTATAAAACCAACCTATAACCAAACCATCTTGGGCACATGTTCTCAGAACCTCTTCAGGTGTGTCACGGGCCATGGTCCTTATATCTGGCTCAAAATAAGCCTCTTCAAATATTTTGGAAAGTTTTGCTTTTTTCTTTCGTCAACAATGCAAGTGCCAGTCCAGAGGAGTAAAGCAGAGAGAGAGAGAGAAGGAAGAATAGGAGAAAATGACAGGTGGAAGGGCGCAGTATGGAGATGCCAATGTTCCCCATAACCCTTTTTATAGCAAGATTATCAACTCCAGATCTGTAAACTTGTTGACATGTTGTGGCGAGACTGGATATTGACACAGCCAGTGCCCATAGCCAGTAGCTAGAATTATGTGGCTGTCTCCTACCTTCAACAGTGAACCTTGAGACCTTCCTCTGGAATGCTGGTTTTCCTAGGGGGCTGAGGGGAAACAGACAGCTGGACTCGGGTGAACCTTCACTCCCTCCTTATTATCCTCCCCTCTCCGCCCACAGCAACTTAAATCATTAAAATCCCGTATAATTAAAATTTCATCCAAGTTACACCAGTTATGTTTGCTGGCCACAGTGGAGTGTATAAATATCTTAGAAAGGCATAAAGACAGAGGCTGCTTCCTGCCTGTGGTTTCCCCCTTGCACAGAATCTGCCTGCTACCGTGTATGCCATCAACAGCCTGGGGAAGGCTGAGCTCGCAGTTCCCACCAGCCCGGCTCTGACCAGACCTTTACTCCATAGTGTTATTTACAGGGCTTGGGTCTCAGGGTGACAGGTTCTTGGTTGGGGGTGAATGCCTTCGTTCTGTTCATATAGGACTTTCTTCTCTTTTTCCCTGTCTCTCTCTCCCTTTCTGTCTCCCTGCCCCCTCCATTTAGAATTTGGTTTTTGATTTTGAATATATTGAAATTAAAATAGCTCAATAAACGTTTTATTCTCTCATTTAACTAGAGAACAGGAGTTTATCTTCCTTTCTACCCATCCGCTCTGTCAATACAATTTGTATTGCCATTTCATTGCTTAAAAATCCCAATTACCTTGATCTGATCGTTACACAGTGTATACGTGCCTCAAAGTATCACATGTACCCCGAAACATGTACAACCATGATGTTTTAATTTCAAAAATTAAAAAATCCATGGTGTACACTACTACCACAATGGTTTTACGTTACTTGCAAAATGGGGTTACAAGTCTACTACAGGTTCATTCGCTGAACAACGAATTTTGAGCACATGTCACATACTCTGGGCTGTTAGGAGCTGTCTTGTCATAGATGTTCTAGCAGCTCCAGGGAGTCACCAAAGGGTTGAACCACAGGTGGGTCCCTAGTGTGGGGTTCTAAACTTTGCGATTGGGACCACCTTGTGTTATGGGCCGTCAGTGTGCCTCTAAGTCATGTATTATTATACTTGGTTGCGGGGGGTATCATCATATTGGTTGTGACTTTGCAATGGCATCACCTCAATTGAGGTGCTTGTGACAGCTTTGGGATCAGCATGTGTCTTGGTTTGGGTTCCTGTATAGCAGACCTTGAGACAAGGATTTGAGTGCCAGTAGTTTATCTAGGATATGTTCCCATGTTAAGTGAGTGAAGAAGTGAGACAGGAAGCGAACGAAGCCACCAAAGGATGTGTTATCAAACCAGTTACCACCACACGCACCTGGAGGTCAATTTCTCTGGGGAAGCTCTGGGAAGCAGTGGGGAACGTGCCTCCGAGTTATCCCATTTGAGGCTCCAGGAGGCTGGGCGTCATCTGACACATCACCAGACTGTCCTGGTTGGGGAGAGTTCCACGGGTCAGGATGCTGTTGGACGTCCAGCTTGCCTGCATGTTGAAAGTCAGATAAAAGACTTCAGGTGGCATTGCTGATATTTGCACTCAGCAGCCTTTCATACACCGGGGTGAGGGCAATGAGAATGTGACCAAGGATTGATAGATTCGTTATGGCAAGAAAGATCCCTGTTTAGTGCTTATAGAGCACCCTGTACAGTTGATTCTTGTTATTTGCAATAGTTAGCTTTCTAAAAAGTCACTATGAACACCAAATTAGCAAATACTGAACCATTGCTTCCAGAAGATGTACAGAGTTAGGTATCTGCGAGCTTGTGGTCACATTTAGTTAACTGATCAATAGATCACATTGTTTTAGAGGTTTCTGTTGAAAGACAGTTTATTTAATAGGCAATATTAATTTATTAACATTGGCCTCATGCCAACTGCTCTACAACTCATGTCTGAATGAAGCTCATCCAACACATGCATTTTCTCAAGGCACATTGCAGACTTTTTGTGCTTAGGAATACTAGACAGCACACGAACACTGTGCCTGTGTGGCATTTCAGACAACAAAATCACCAACAAAATGCCCAGAAATAGAAAAATGTGACACTAAATCGACCACGAAAAGGAGACTTGTATACAGTATGAGAGCTGAAACCAGAAGGCACAGTGGCACCTGGTTGGACCTTAGCTGGACATGTGCATTGGGCTGCTGAAATATTTTGCTGGTCTGTGCATGTCTGCAAATGACCATGAAGGAGCCTCGAGGGCTGGTTTTGGAGTTGCAAATATATTTTAGGGAGAAGTTCCCTAATTAGAAAAATATGAAATCTGTGAATAACGAAGCTCAACTTAATTTTTCTTTTTTGAGACGGAGTTTTGCTCTTGTTGCCCAGGCTGGAGTGCAGTGGTGAGACCTCAGCTCACTGCAACCTCCACCTCCCAGGTTCAGCGATTCTCCTGCCTCAGCCTCTTGAGTAGCTGGGATTACAGGCATGCACCACCATGCCTGGCTAATTTTTGTATTATTAGTAGAGATGGGGTTTCACCACATTAGCCAGGCTGGTCTCAAACTCCTGACCTCAGGTGATCCACCTGCCTTAGTCTCCCAAAGTGCTGGGATTACAGGCGTGAGCCACTGCGCCCAGGCAACTTTATTTCATCTTGTGACAAATATGGTAAAAGCTGCCACAGTGCTAGGTGGAGTCTAGAAAACTCAGGCATGTGAAATATGGCCTTGTGTTACGATGAGGCTAAAGAGGTGATTAAGGCAGGCCTGTGCAATCAGTCAGAAGTCTGTCCAAGAGTCATCAGTCCACAAACAGTCATTTAAAACACCTGAAGGTTATGCTACTTTACAAAGAAATCTTTTGAATCAGAATAATTTGTCTCTGGCAAATTTGGATTTTCTTTATTTACATGGACATATGTAACTGAATTAGATGAATATTCATAGGATTATTGAACTAAACATATTTTTAGTTACTTTTTAAATGTGTTGTACATGGAGAAAGGACATTAGAAATATGACCTGGTTTGGGGATAAAAAGTTGAAACAAGAGATGTTAATTTGTATAAGTAAGAGAGAAAATAAGATATATTTCCTGTGTGTCACTATCTTTATAAGTAAAAATAAAAATGGTTATAGAAACAGGTATTAGACATGTAAATTCTAAATGTGCAGGTGGAGCACCTGAGGTCAGGAGTTCGAGACAAGCCTGGCCAACATGGGGAAATGCCATCTCTACTAAAAATACAAAAATTAGCCAGGTGTGGTGGTGGGCGCTTGTAATCCCAGCTACTCGGGAGGCTGAGGCAGGAGAATCACTTGAACCCGGGAGGTGGAGGTTGCAGTGAGCCAAGATTGTGCCACTGCACTTCGGCCTGGGAGACAAGAGTGAAACTGGGCCTCAAAAAAAAACAAATTTTTTTTAAAATGTAAGCTAAGCCAATTATGGCTGAATGCTATGTTTGCTGGAAGCAATGGAAAGTTTTGGGTAAAGGGAACTAGCTTTTGTGACTGACCTTGGCCATCTCTAAATGGTATATGGTCAGGTAAAATTGGTTAGAAAGTTAGAGAAATGGGCCAAGTGTGGTGGCTCACGCCTATAATCCCAGCACTTTAGGAGGCCAAGGTGGGTGGATCAACTGAGTTCAGCAGTTCGAGACCAGCCAACATGGAGAAACCCTGTCTCTACTAAAAATAGAAAAATTAGCCGGGCATGGTGGCACGTGCCTGTAGTCCTAGCTACTCGGCAGGCTGAAGCATGAGAATCACTTGAACCCAGGAGGCAGAGGTTGCAGTGAGCCGAGATCGCGCCACTGCACTCTCTCACTCCAGCCTGGGTGGTGGAGTGAGACCCCTTCTCAAAAACAAACAAACAAACAAACAAACAAACAAACAAACAAAAAACAGAAAAGGAAATTAGAAAAAGCGTTAAAAACGTTTCCATTTTCTTGTGAAGGATTTTCGTTGCTTTTGTCTAATGTCTTTCTTAGTATAATTTTAGCTGGTGCTTGGTTATATATAGGAAAACTGAAGATTTATTTCTGGATAAATTGAGGGTAATATAATAATAATTATTCTACGATGATAATATGATAATAACCCATGAGTTTCTTTTCATAAAATCTCACTAAGATACAATCTTCCATAGTATTTCAAAATCAATACTTGCATTCATTCATTCATTTCATCCATCCGTCATATACTGAGCACCCACTTTGTGCCAAACAGCTGCTGGATACTGAGGATACAGAAATGAACTAAATCTGTAATAATCCCTGCCCTCATTGAGCTTATGCAGTAGCAGGAAGAGACCAACAATGAACAAATATATATAAAACATGGTACATCAGTTGCTGGTAAAAGCAATGGAAAACATAGAGCAGGGAAGGGAGATGGGACATTTTTGTCTACCCTTTCAGAAGTCTCCCTTTGACGGGGACGTCCTCCCTTTGACTCGAGCCACTGCTACTGAGACCAGTTCCTTGCAGACTTTGACCAGCTATCCACAGGGGTAATCTGGACAGTGCCTTGCCCCAGGCCTTGTCCTTCTTGCTTCCTGCCCTGGGACTTATCTGTGCTGAGCCTGGCGCATCCACGGGAACTGGCTCTGTACTCAGATACGCACAACCCCAAAGTGCAGGCAGTCACCTAGGAGCCCCCTTGAACAATGGAGGGCAGGAAGGGATCGGTAAATGCTTCTTGCTTTCTTCTCCTGGAGGGATAGCTCTGAGATACATTTCATAGGGTTCCTCATAAGGTGCCTGGGAGGATTGATCGTTGCGTGCAGACAGCCAGCTGGATTGCACATTTGTGATGGCCCTTCCTGCCTTTCCTCCTTTACTGGTCCAGGCCTGCCCCTACTCCCTGTGATCTCCTTTTCAAATCGATCCCTGCATGCAAGCCTTCACCCAGGCTCTGCTCTGGTGGACCCTAGACCAAGATAGGGAATGCAGTGGTTGGGATGATGTTGCACATATAAATATGAAGGACCAGGCCAGGCGTGATGGCTCATGCCTGTAATCCCAGCACTTTGGGAAGCCGGGGCAAGGCGGATCATTTGAGGTCAGGAGTTTGAGACCAGTCTGGCCAATATTGGTGAAATCCCCTCTCTACTAAAAATGCAAAAAAAAAAAAAAAAAAAAAAATTAGCCAGTCGTCGTGGTGCATGCCTGTAATCCCACCTATTTCGGAGGCTGAGGCAGGAGAATCACTTGATGCTGGGAGGCAAAGGCTGCAATCAGCCGAGATCATGCCACTGCACTCCAGCCTAGGTGACAGAGCGAGACTCCATCTCAAAATAAATAATAAAATAAAAAAATAAATAAATATGAGGGATCACTGAGAAGGTGCACTTGATCAAAGTTCCGAAAAAGGGAGATAGTAGTTGTCATGCAGATAACTGGAGGGAGAGCCTTCTAGGAAGGGGGGAAAATGGTACAGGCAAAGGCCCTTTCATCAGTGTGGCTGGAGTGGAGGGAGAGGAGGAGAAAAAGGAGATGCAGACAGAGATTTGAGGGCGACCCAGATCTCATCTCATGGGGCCATTTTTAGGACATGGGTTTTGTTTCAAGTGAGATAACCAATTTATTTTCAGATATTCCGTGTGTTTTGCCTATTTTATATTGATTATTTTATGTTTACATGGTACACTTGGATTTCCATTTTATAGGCCAGTAACCTGAGTCTTCTAAAAATATTGTTTGCTTGATGGGAGCTAGATGTTCTCATTCTCGTTTTGTGTCTTCCTTGGGTTGCTAATGAAGTACAGTCTTTGGGGACTTTATTACAGATATTGATGTACTAAACTGATGTTTGTTGATCCTGGAGTATAATTCTTAACTTCATTTATTTAGCAAGTATTTATTGACTACCTCTATGTGCATGGGAAATTAATGGAAATTGAAGGAATTGTGTGGATTAACCTCGATACTTTCTTTGAAGTTTTTTTATTGTGATAAAATATACACAAAATTTTCCATTTTGACCATTTTTAAGTGTATAGTTGAGTGGAATTAAGTACATTCACAATGTTTTACAGCTATCTCTGCTATTTATTTCCAGAACTTTTTCATCATCCCAACTACCAGAAGCTCTGTACCCATTAAACACTAACTCCTATCTAGGTGCCCCTGACAATGACTCTCTCCTTGACTAAACTTTAGTTGGGATCCTCTAAGCCATCTTCTCAACTAGGCCTTGACCTTGGCCTCCATCCTTGTCAGGATGGCATTGCCCGGTTTTAAAAAGAACCCTGCTAAGTCAGCTTATCAGGAACTCTCCACTTTTGGTATCTGATCCCTCTTCATAGCTGATCAAATTCTTCATCCCCCATTATCCTCCAGATAATATTGGATCAATCTGGCCTGCCTTCAGCAAGAATTCTGTTAGGTCAGTTTAGCAAGAATCCCTCCCCACTCTTGATTCATTTTACTAATTTTCTACTAATTTTCTATCCACAGGCCCCTATGTATCCTTGCTGTCATCAGAATTGAGCCCAGTTCTATACTGAGGTTTCTTTTTCCCTCTTGCAAAAATTCCTTAATCAAATCCTTTTAAAACTATGGTCAGCCTCTGGTTTTCTATAATATCTCCAGCCTTTGGTAACTTCTCTTCTACCTTCTGTTTCTGTGAATTTGCCTATTCTAGGCACCTTATTGTCCTAGTCCATGCTGGCTGCTGCAACAAAATACCATCGACTCGGCAGCTTATAAACAAAAGAAATGTAATTCTCACAGTTCTGGAGGCTGGAGTTTCAAAATCAAGATTCAGCGTTTGACGAGGTCTCATTTTCTGGTTCACAGATGGCGCCTTCTTGCTGTAACCTCACATGGTGGAAGAGGCACACAAGCTCCCTTGGTCTCTTTCATAAGGGCACCAGTCCCACTGAAGAGCACTTCACTCTCATCACCTAATCACTTCCCAAAGGTCCTGCCTGTTTTGATCATCCCATTGGTGATTAGTTTTCAACATACAAATTTCGGGGAACAGAAACATTCAGACCATCGCATTCATATATGTGGAATCATATAGTGTTTGTCCTTTTGTGTCTTTTTCACTTAGCGTGATATCTTTAGGGTTCATCCATGTTGTTGCATGTATCAGATCTCATTCTTTTCTAAGGCTGAATGGTAGTTCATTGTATGTATACACTACATTTTGTGTATCCATTCATCGGTTGATGGACACGGACGGGGCTGTTTCTACCTTTCAGCTATTGTGAATAATGCTGCTCTGAACAGTGGTGTACAAGAATCTATTCAGGTCAATGCTTTCAATTCTTCTGGGTGTATACCTACAAGTAGAAATGCTAGATCATATGTGATTCTATGTTTAACTCTTTGAGGAAGTGACATATCCTTTTCCACAGTGGCTGTATAATTTTACTTTCCCACCAAAAATGCACAAGGGTTCCAATGTTTTCACACCTTTGCCCATTCTTATTTTCCATTTTTTGATACTAGTCATTCTAATGGCTGTGAAGATATCTTATTGTGGTTTTGATTTGCATTTCCCTGTAACTGATGACGCTGAAAATTGTTGCATGTGCCTATTGAATATTTGTGTATCTTGTTTGGAGAAATATCTATTAAATTCCTTTGTCCATTTAAAAATTTTATTGTTGTTATTGAGTTGTACTAACATTTTTTTTTAAATGAGAAATACCAGTACTTCATAGATAGATAGTAAATTTAAAAGGGACTATGATGGTGAATTTTATGTGTCAACTTGCTTGGTTCATGGGGTGCCCAGATATTTGGTTAAGTGTTATTCTGAACGTTTTTAGAAGAGATTGACCTTTAAATTGGTAGCCTTAGTAAAGCAGGTTGCCCTCCCTGCTGTGGGGGAGCCTTATCCCAACAGTAGAAGGCCTGAATAAAACAAAAAGACCAACTCTCCCCTGAGGAAGAGAAAATTCCTCCTACCTGACCGCCTCTGAACTAGGACGCTGGCTTTTTCCTGCCTTTGGACTTGAATGGAAACACTGGCTATTCCTGGGTCTTGAGCTTGCTGGCTCTTAAAATGGAACTAACTACCCCATGGGCCCTCCTGGGAATCCAACTTGCAGACTGTGGGTCTTCAGACTTGTTTGTCTCTATAATTGTGTGAGCCAATTCCTTACGGTAAATCTTTCTACATAGATAGAGTCATCTATTTTATTGGTTCTGTTTCTCTGGAGAAGCCTAAGACAGAGATTCATTTATTGAGAATCAATTGTAGTTTCTGTTCAAATCCTTTTTTGTTATAGAAATAATTTGATACTCATAGTGAGTATAAAATACAATCTGTATGGGTTATTATGAATTAAAGTTGAGTAAATATTTTCATTTGTCTATTTTTCCACTAGTACATTTTTCCTTTTGGGTGACATTCTGACTTTTGTCTCAGGTTCAGACCTCCACCTAAGTGGTTTGGGGCAGCTATTGAGTGATGTGTATGGAGGCAGGCCAGTCCTTCTTGGGGCCTAAATGTCCTAAATGTCAGGCATGAGCTTGGCTCACTGCAACCTCCGCCTCCCGGGTTCAAGTGATTCTCCTGCCTCAGCCTCCCAAGTAGGTGGGTTTACAGACACCCACCACCATACCCAGCTAATTTTTGTATTTTTAGTAGAGATGCGGTTTTACCATGTTGGTCAGACTGGTCTTGAAATCCTGGCCTCAAGTTATCTGCCCGCTTTGGCCTTCCAAAGTGCTGGGATGACAGGTGTGAACCATCATGCCCAGCTGAGCAACTATTTTCTAAGTTATTATAGGTTAATTGCTTCTTTGAGAAATTAGAAATTAAACATTTAAGTTTTAAGCTCCTCATAAAGGCCATTTTCATCTTATTTGTTCTGCAGGATTGCTTTAAAATTTAGCAACATCATCTCACTGGCAATACATGAGTTGTGTTTCTTGAATACAGGAAGCTACATTCACTTCAGTGAAGGTTTGACGTCGTCAGGCAGCATTAGCATCACCTGGGACTTTTCAAGCCTCACCTCAGACCCACTAAATCAGAGTCTGCATTTTAAGAAGCTCCCCAGGTGATTACTCCCCACAATAAAGTTTCAGAAGCATTGATTTAAAGTATCCGTGTGTCCTGTTGTGTTCGGAATTGGTGGGTTCTTGGTCTCACTGACTTCAAGAATGAAGCCGCGGACCCTGGAGGTGAGTGTTACAGTTCTTAAAGGCGGCATGTCTGGAGTTTGTTCCTTCTGATGTTTGGATGTGTTCGGAGTTTCTTCCTTCTGGTGAGGTTCGTGGTCTCGCTGGCTCAGGAGTGAAGCTGCAGACCTTCGCGGTGAGTGTTACAGCTCTTAAGGCGGCGCGTCTGGAGTTGTTCGTTCCTCCTGGTGGGTTCGTGGTCTCGCTGGCTTCAGGAGTGAAGCTGCAGACCTTCGCGGTCAGTGTTACAGCTCATAAAAGCAGTGTGGACCCAAAGAATGAGCAGCAGCAAGATTTATTGCAAAGAGCGAAAGAACAAAGCTTCCACGGTGTGGAAGGAGACCCAAGCGGGTTGCCACTGCTGGCTCGGGCAGCCTGCTTTTATTCTCTTATCTGGCCCCACATCCTGCTGGTTGGTAGAGCCGAGTGGTCTGTTTTGACAGGGCGCTGATTGGTGCGTTTACAATCCCTGAGCTAGACACAAAGGTTCTCCACGTCCCCACCAGATTAGCTAGATACAGTGTTGACACAAAGGTTCTCCAAGGCCCCACCAAAGCAGCTAGATACAGAGTGTCGATTGGTGCATTCACAGACCCTGAGGTAGACACAGGGTGCTGATTGGTGTGTTTACAAACCTTGAGCTAGACATAAAGGTTCTCCACGTCCCCACCAGACTCAGGAGCCCAGCTGGCTTCACCCAGTGGATCCTGCACTGGGGCTGCAGGTAGAGCTGCCTGCCAGTCCTGCGCCTTGCACCCGCACTCCTCAGGCCTTGGGTGGTCGATGGGACTGGGCGCCGTGGAGCAGGGTGCAGGGCTTATCGGGGAGGCTCGGGCGGCACAGGAGCCCATGGAGGGGGTGGGAGGCTCAGGCATGGCGAGTTACAGGTCCCCAGCCCTGGCCGGCGGGAAGGCAGCTAAGGCCTGGCGAGAAATCGAGCGCAGCGCTGGTGGGCTGGCACTGCTGGGGGACCCAGTACACCCTCCGCAGCCGCTGGCCTGGGTGCTAAGCCCCTCATTGCCCAGGGTCGGCAGGGCCTGCCGGCTGCTCCGAGTGCGGGGGCCGCCAAGCCCACGCCCACCCGGAACTCCAGCTGGCCCGCAAGCGCCGCGCGCAGCCCCAGTTCCATCTCGCGCCTCTCCCTCCACACCTCCCAGCAAGCTGAGGGAGCCGGCTCTGGCCTTGGCCAGCCCAGAAAGGGGCTCCCACAGTGCAGCGATGGGCTGAAGGGCTCCTCAAGTGCCGCCAAAGTGGGAGCCCAGGCAGAGGAGGCGCCGAGAGCGAGTGAGGGCTGTGAGGACTGCCAACACGCTGTCACCTCTTACTGTGTTTGTTTCACTTGAAGTCTTTTAATAAAATAAAATAAAATAAAATAAAATAAAATAAAATAAAATAAAATAAAATAATTTTACAGCTTGGAAGAGGCTTAGAAGTTATCTGGTCTGATTTTCTCATTTCATAGAGGAAACAAAACTGGAATTCAAGGAGATTAAATGACTTCCCCATTGTCCTGCTGGGCTTAGATATGGGGGCTCATTACTGCTATGGATATTTTTTTCCTGTTAGAATTGTCTCTCCATATTCCCAGTGTTAATTCAAATAAAGTTTCTATAGATTTTAGAGTTGGCAGGGTATTAGCACTCAACAATGTTATTTTGCAGATGAGAAAAATGAGACCTGGAAAGGTGAAGTAAAACTTACTTAAGACAATAGAGTAGATATAATTAGTAAGGACAGGGAAAATGATGCTATGTAACAAACAACATTAAAACCTCAGGGGTTTTATTTTTTATTTTATTTTATCTTTTATTTTTTGAGGCAGAGTCTTGCTCTGTTGCCCAGGCTGGAGTGCAGTGGCATGATCTTGGCTCACTGCATCCTCTACCTCCCAGGTTCAAGCGATTTTCTTGCCTCAGCCTCCCGAATAGCTCGGATTACAGGCACATGGCACCACGCCCGGCAATTTTTTTTGTATTTTTAGTAGAGACGGGGTTGCAGCATGTTGGCCAGGCTGGTCTTGAATTCCTGGCCTCAGGCGATCCGCCCACCTTGGTCTCCCAAAGTGCTGGGATTACAGGCATGAGCCACTGCACCTGGACACCTCAGTGGTTTTAAACAACAAAACTACTCATGCTTCCACTGATGTTATATGTTTACATGGATTGGCCTACGGTCTCAAGCTCTACTACCATCCTGTTATCACTTTAGGACCCATCCTGATAGGACAGGTACTAACTGGAGGATTGCCAATAGCAATGGCAGGAGGAATACCATGGTGAAACACACACTGGCTTTTAAAACTAACCAGAAATGACATATGCCACTTGTTCTTATATCATTGACCCAAACTAGTCATGTGACCATGCCTGAGCCCACTAGGACAGGACATAAAATCGTTGGCGTGCTTGTAAATATTTAACCATTGATTTGTAGTCTTTGCTGGTTTCTTGTTATAAACACTGTCTTTATGGCTGTCATCAAGCTATCAACATGATGTCAGTGAATGTGTTGTTGCCAAAGATGTACACAGTTGCCCTTCCTTAGCTGATGCAAGCCGGTGAGAGTCAACTCCATAATACCACTGAATAATTCTCTCATGGGAATGATATCGATGAAAAATAATACATCTATCAAAGAAAAATTGGGTCCAGATGTGGTGGCTCATGCTTGTAATGCCAGCACTTTGGGAGGCCGAGGTGGGCAGATCACCTAAGGTCATGAGTTCGAGACCAGCCTGGCCAACATGGTGAAACCCCGTCTCTACTAAAAATAAAAAATTAGCCAGGCATGGTGGCACACACCTGTAATCCAGCTACTCAGGAGGCTGAGGCAGGAGAATCACCTGAACCTGGGAGATGGAGGTTGGAGTGAGCCAAGATTGTGCCACTGCACTCCAGCCTGGGCGACAGAGTGAGACTCTGTCTCAAAAAAACAAACAAACAAAAAGAAATATTGTATATGAAAATAGCAGGGGAAATAGAAATAAGCACAAATATCAAATCCAGCACGGCAGCTAAATCAGAAGAGAGTCAATGACCCATGGAATGATGAAGTTATGACAGGTCAAACACCTTTACAACACATTTCAAATATTTTTGCTGCATGAATATTTGCACTCTTAGTTATTGTTGCATTAGTAAACAATACCCGGAATTTAAATCTCTTTACCCCAGGTCTTTCTGTTTATATTTGAGATGGGACTAAACTTGTGTGGCCTCCATTATGGATGCATCTCCCTTCAGGTCTCCTCTTTCTTTGAACTATTCCCATTTTATCCAAAATCAGGCGCTGTAGTAAGCCATCTGATAGGAACATCACATTCCCTTTTGTCCCCCTGTAGATAATAAGATGTGCAAAGATGAGCTTTGAACAACCACAGCAATGCCAGATATATGCGCATGTGGAAAGTTCTGGGAAGTCTCCACATAAACATCTTAACAAGGAGACATCATTCCTCAATTTGATACCCTTAAAATGGCTTTTAAGGTTATCTTTCATTTTCCTTACCATATAGCTTTATTTATTTATTTATTTATTTATTTATTTATTTATTTATTTATTATTAGAGACAGAGACTCTCTCTGTCGCCCAGGCTGGAGTGCAGTGGCGTGATCATGGCTCACTGCAGCCTTAAACTCCTGGACTCAAGCCATCCTCCAGCTTCAGTCTTCCAAGTAGCTGAGGCTACAGGTGCATGCCACCACATCCAGCTAATTATTTCATTTTTTAACAGAGATGGGGTTTCACTATGTTGTCCCGGCTGGCCTCAAACTCCTGGTCTCAAGTAATCCTGCCTCAGACTCCCAAAGTGCTGGGATTACAGGAGCGAGCCACTACACGCAGCCAACATTATATAATTCTATTTACTGTATTTATTCAATGTATCAGAGACTCTTTTAAAAGGAACCTGAGGTTTGAAAAGGGTCAAAATGTCTAGGACCTAGGTTAATTATTTTCTTTAGCTTTTTCTATATATAGTCCGTTTAACAAGATGTAGTTGAAGTAATTCACTAAATCCATGTGAGAAGTTGAGAAATCGATGGTTACTATTCCATTCTTTAGTATCCCCTCAGCACAATCACACAAAAATTGACTCTGTAATAGCTAGTCCAGGAGCTTAGCAATCAACCCTGAGAGTGGAAAGTTTATCTGTCACCATGGACTTATTGTTGCCATGCCAACAAGAAACTTAGAAGTTGCTTGAGGTTTCAGTTCTCTAGAAACTTACAATCAAAACCAATAATAGCATAAATGCATATCTTGGAATGTAAACTGATTGCACTTTAGAATGATTTTCAACTTACAAAGCACAAAAAGTAAAATTGATCATTTATAGACCCTCTCCAAATTTGGTTTTGGATTTAACCAATACTAATAGTTAAAATTGATTGAATACTTATTACATAATAAGCATTGACACTTTTTACACACACTATTTCATTTAATTCTCATAGCAACATTAGGAGGTGGGTACTACTATTATCTCCTGCACTTTAGAGATGAGACTGCCGAAGTTTGGAGAGGGTAAGAAACTTTTCCAAGGTCACAAAGCTAGTGAGAGTATAAAGCTGAGACTCACCATCAGGCAGATGGACTCCAGTGTCCACTCTTTCACCACTATCCTTTTCTACTTCCCATAAAGCAAGAAAGATAGGGCCCCTGCCAGGCAGAGTGAGCCACTGAGGTGGACCGACCATTTAAAGTCAAGAGTAGAGAAGTTGAGGGCTAAGAGGACACTTTTAAACCACTTAATAAATGCTTTGATGTCTTCAAAATATCTTCACTTTTCCTTAGTCCATGCCCACACTCTATCTTCTTCTAGAAGAGGATTTGAAGCAACCATCATCTCAACTAAATGGTTTTATCAGCCTGTTTGCACCATTCCAGGAAGGGGACTAGACCCTGTCCTGATGTCTCTTTGGGGCAATGTTAACCCTCAGAATGCATGAGTGTTTATAAAGTGAAAAATCTGACCTTTTAATTATGTTCTCTGATGCCTACAAAGTAATTCTGTTCCCTTAGATGGCTCACCCAACTTTGGAAAGCATGGATCTTCTCCCTCAAAGAGAAGAGGCTTTTCTTCTCCAGCTTAAATAGCCTCAGTTGAGGCATCCTTTATTATCCCTCTGCTTTCCTCCAGACAACATTCAGTCTGTCATTTTTTTTTTTCTCAGTTTAAACTTGATAGTTTGGTCTAGCTTAAAGCATTTCAGGATTATCACTTTTCCCAGTTACCAACACAGTGCCTATATTTGGCGAGGACACGGAAGCAAAGCAGAAATTGTGCTCTATTATCCTCTGCCATCCTCAACTCTTCCACTTACTGTGCTCGTTCAACATGACAGGGATTCTCTAAGGGTGGGGGGGTGGGGGGCGGACATGTCCCAGAAGGTCTTCCATCTTGCTCCAAAGAAAATCTCCTCGAAACTTTAGATCTTCCCTCCAGCCTTACATTATCTTGGTTTTAGCATCTCTGGCTCTACTTCTATAGGTGTGTTTAGTGTTATGCCCTCGCCTTTGCATAGATTATGACTTTGCTGTCTGATTTTCATTCTCATGGGCTTCTCTTCTCTCTTGAGCCATCTCAGTCTGAGTGATCCTATCTCTCTTTCCTTGGAAACTTGGCGTCAGTCTGAGCATGCGTCAAATCTCACATCTCCTGGAAGTTCCTCATTATTAAGGAGAAATACACCAAAAGTAGCAGTTCCTTTGCCACTTCCTTTATTTTCTGAGAAGTGAAATTGTAAGCTAAACAAGTAAATCTAGACACTTATCAGATGAACTGATTTTCGATGGAAATTTCCAGAATTTGGGGGTAATTGGAGCCTCTCCTTATTTTCTATAACTTGCTAATGTGCCAATTTTATAATCAATGTCAAGTACTTTAACCAAATTCTCCAGCATACCCCCACTACAGTACTTCTTTTATTCCTCTGTCTATATCACACACACATATATGTGTTACATACCCATATTTATGTTTACACATACATGAGCACACATATATATTTTTACCCTTATCTAGATTTTTCTTCTATAATTTTATTCTTGTATTAACAGGTTTTCCCAAAGGTTTGAGTGACCATATGCTCTAGTTTGCCTGGGATGGTCTTACTTTACTTGTTGTTCTGGGAGTAATTTAATAATACATTTCTCTTTTGTTATCAAAAGTGTGCTGGTTTGGGTGATAAATTAAACAATCATCTTATCAAAACTTCCATTCTACATTCTGTGTCCCGTCTCAGAGTCTGAATCCTAAATTGGAAATAGAGAAAAAAAAAATGCCTGCATCCCCTGGCTCTTTAATTTCCTGACCAGCACTTCCAGGTCTCGGGTTTTTTTTATTTTTATTTTTTATTTTTTTTTTATTTAATAGTTGCATGCTCCTGCCTACGTGAAGTCCTTGTAGAGCTGGAGGGTGCCATCTGTCCTGATGTGTCCTTTTCCTCTTGGGTTCTTTGATCTCTCAGTTTCAACATGCTGATTCCCTCGTTGTTTCATGTGGGGTGTGTGCTCACGGCTGATTTTTACAGGTCTCAATCCACTGTAGCAGGATGGGCTACATCTATTGTACAGGTGAACTAGCTCTGAATGTCTTCTTGTCTTTCTCTCTTTTTCATCAGTCTGTTTTTTTAGAATCTTGGATATTCTGAATTATTTTCTTTGTTTTGTCCCGGAGTGCTTTGTTGCATGTAACAAGCAGGCATGCACATAAGAATTGTCTCCACCTTTTCATTTGCTCTTCAAGCAGTGAGACCAGCTTGGCTGACTGGCCGCCTCTAAGCAGGAAAAGAAACTCAATGCTACAGTCCATAGAAACAGTCCTCTCTGCTTCTCTGCTTCTTGAAATATAAGGTTTATTGAATGTCAAGTTCATGGCTTCTCCCCTGACAACTCCTGGAGCAAGTTCCTCTTTGACCTGTTCCAGGGGGAGGGAGGCAGCAGAGGTCAGTGGTCAAGACCATAGCCTCAAAGTCAGAAAACTCTGGGTTTCATTCCTCACTGCTGGCCTCACATAGTTACTTGATTTCTGAGTTGAAGCCTCCTTGCTTGCAAAATGGGGGATAACAATTCTTACATGATCAGATTTGAGAAAGAGTTAAATGACATCATACCTAGAATACGCTGAGCATTGTACCTGGCAATTAATGTATATTTAGTAAATATTTGTTATTCTTATAATTACTATTATTAGTTTTAGTGTCAGAACTATAATGAACTATTGATTCATCAGATTCTATCTCAGGAAGGTGACAGCAACCCCTAACACAATGACACCAATCACATGGCCAACAGTGAGGTTCGAAGAGCACCTTTGTTCTGTTCTCCTGGGTGGCTATCAGTGGCTGAGAATGCCAGTCAATCAACCAGCTGATAGACCAAGTGATGAAATGAAAATGATTCTCCAGGAAGAACAAGTTCTAGTATCCTATAGTATTACAGGGTGACTATAATAAACAACAATTTATTGTACATTTTCAAATAGCAAGAAGAACAGATTTTGAATGTTCTCAACAGAAAGGAATAATAAATGTTCAAGGTGATGGTTATGCTAATTACCCTGATTTGATCATTACACATGTATTGAAATATCACACTGCACCCCGTAAATATGTATAATTATGTATCAATTAAAAATAACGATGATAAAAATGATTCTCTATGTGTGAGTAATTGGAGTGGCTTTTTTTTTTTTTTGAGATAGAGTCTCACTCTGTTGCCCATCCTTCACCTTCTGGGTTCAAGTGATTCTCCTGCCTCAGCCTCCCTAGTAGCTGGGATTACAGGCATGCACCACCACACCCAGCTAATTTTTGTGTTTTTAGTAGAGATGGGGTTTTGCCATGTTGGCCAGGCTGGTCTGGAACTCCTGATATCAAGTGATCCACCCGCCTTGGCCTCCCAAAGTGCTGGGATTACAGGTGTGAGCCACCTGTAATTTGTGCCCAGCCCCTGGAGCGGCTTTAATTTTTGTTTTGCATATGCTTCCCTTTTTAACTCAACAAGAAATAACATCCACTGTAGCTTTTCTTCTAGAGGATGGATAACATGGAAAAAATGATGGGTGAAGAAAAGCCAAGATTTCAAGTTGATCTTGAATTTGTAGCCTGATCAAATGGAATCTTCTAAGAAGGTCTATTGCTATGCCTAAGAGTGTGAACCCCAAGTGAAATTTGACTGTTTCTGCTCACTTACATTTTCCCTTGGAGGTCAGGAGAAAGACCCCCAATTCCCAACACTCTTCCCCAGATTCCCAGTTCCTTGATTTTCTTCTTATTACACTTTGTTTTCCAGGTACTGTCCCACTTAGTGCCCATAACCAGTGGAATCAGTGCTTACTGGAAGGGCCTTTGACGACTCCTTTCAGCTGGCAAACTAATTAGAGGATCCTGTTTTCCTTCTGTAGCTCTTACTACTCATTACATGAAGCTTTGTTTGTATGTAGCAGTATTTCTTTTTATAGCCAACCTCATTTTTTATTTTACACTGTTTGATTGTCTGATTATTTCTGAGCAACATCTCTAGGTAGGAAAAAAATGGATAAACTGAGGCTGAAAATGCTTAAGTAACTCTGTGAAGATCTTACAATGAGTCAGAGAGTGAGACAGGAATAGAAACCACGACGCTAGCCTTCTAAGCTGTTTTTCTGACCACTAGACCACACTTCCTCTCTAGACTATGAAACACTGGAAAATGGGACTCAGGCAGCGAGTTAATATGGAGGCGAACCCACAGAAACACAATTTTACTTGTACCCAAATCATGTCATTCAGCAAAGGAAAACAGCAAAACACCCCAGTCTTTTCGATGTCATCCAAAATTATAATCTAAACCCACAATGGGTATAGAATAGGAAATGAGTCTGCCCTGAATTGACATTTTTCCATTTAAAATAAGTTTGAAAAAATTTCAGTCCTGATATGTTTTTCCTTTATATGAAAGAAGAATCTAAATACTCAGTTTGATGTAGATTTCAGGGTATACAAATAAAATACCTTTATTACTCTCATTCTTTGCACAATAAAAGCCTAACCAATAATTATTTATTGAGTATTTAAGGCTTTGTGGGAACAGCAGGTATATTAGCCATAGTTATTGGGTTTAGACTCAAATTTTATTTTAGTCTATTTTTGTTTCAATGGCAAAATGGCAATGACTTTTGCACCAACCTAATAGTTGGACAGAGACTACACATACCCATGAAGAGCTGAAGACAGTTGACGATGAATAGCAACTAAGCAGGAGTGATGAGGAAGCAGCCTGTGACGTGCAATGGTGAACACCAAAGCGACATGTAGAAAGATTTCGGTTTATGTCCCAACTGTACCACCAGCTAACTCTCCATCTCCATTGTAGCTGAATTAGATCTCAGATCCTATGCATCAACAGACAGCAATAGCAATTGCTGGTTTTGTCTGCCCACAGTGTTGGTGTGGAAGCCAGCATGAGAAAATGCATGTAAAAACAGCAGTGAGCTGGAAGATGAAATATGGGTGGTATCCAAATCATAT
Source organism: Hylobates moloch (assembly GCF_009828535.3). Classification (NCBI taxonomy): domain Eukaryota; kingdom Metazoa; phylum Chordata; class Mammalia; order Primates; family Hylobatidae; genus Hylobates; species Hylobates moloch. The sequence goes on from NW_026652292.1 coordinate 13,921,724, forward strand.
TAAGGTTGCCCAGGCAAGCCTTGTCCCTTTGGCTTTAGAATCTCCAGTGACATAGCTTTTGAAGACTGTTCGTCATGCCCAAATGGAAATTAAAACAAGAAATTAAAAACAGTCTCCTTTGGAAATTATTTTTGGTGATGAGAACAGAAAACCACACGATATTTTCCCTTTGGCAAATAGTTCCTTGTCTCATCACTTGGAATATGTGTGAGTGAGAGGTATCTGAACACCTCGTGTGAAATCTTCTGATAATGAGTGTGAAGAGAGAACTTTTCCATTTGGAAGAGCAAGGCATGCAATTTGGGGAAGCTGAGTCCTCTAGACTGTAAGAGAGAATGCCAAAAAGCCCTCCCACCTGTGGTTCCCAGGAAGCAACGACAACAGTACTTCATCACAGAGGCTTATGTGGCAAGCAACAAGAATCCTGGAATGACCTTTTCACGGAAACAAGCCTGAAGCTACGTTCTAGGCTTCCATCTGTGGATAAAGATGGGTATTGTTGATATGGGAAACTTGAGAAAAGGCAGGAATTTACTTTAAAACTTTTAAAGTTGCTTTTAACATTAACTTAAACAATTTTACTTTTGCAATTAGACAGGGACAACTTACCACAATTATCCTTAATTTATAAACTAGCAGGACATTTTAATTTTAGAAGATCATTAAGATTTTTCTTACTGGAGAAAACAACTAACATTAAAACTTTTAAGATTCTTTGACTAAACTCTGCTTACATTGTCACTTTTTGTACAGTAGTAGTTCGTTACACTTTATATTTAACAAAAAACAGATTTTTTTACATTGACTTTGCCACCTTTATAATGATATCAAAAGACTAAGTTATCTTCTATCTAAAATAAAGGAATTGGAATACAATCCTTGTCTTTTTCTTGGGGTAGTGCATGGCCCATTGTAAGAAGAATTGCAGAGCTCTTGTGCCAAAAGTAGAATAATGGGCAATATTTAGCAAACAATACCCTGGCGCCTGCCAGCCCTCATGCACATGTTTTAAGGATATAATTTATAGGAAAAGCCTTGTGGGTGGGTCATAATATATTAGCACCATCTAGTGGTGATGGGCAAAGCTGTCTCTCTTCACCACCCCCGCCCTACCTCTCAAACAAGTTACAGCCAAAGCAGAGCTGATTGTGCTCTATTTATAGCCTTTGACCTAAATTTATTGACACTGTTCACTCTGGAAATTAAAGGTGCTGCACAACTGGATTAAAAAGATGAGGGAGAAGTGTGCACCCAATTGTGATGATAATACTACTTGCATTAGAATGATGGCTTGTGTTTATCAAGCACTACATACATGATCAGTGTTGTACACAATGCTTTTCATAATCATCTTACTGCATGTGCATGAGAATCTATTTGGTATCTATTATTATAATTATGCCTATTTTACAGGTAAGGAAACTGAGGCCCGGAGAGCTTTACTTGCCTAGGTTACACATTCAGTATTTAGAAGACAAAAACCTTCCTTGGCTCACTGACTTTTCAGGTTGGTACCACGAGATGCACCATCACTAGGATGCTATGGAGGAGCTCGGGAGCTTCCACAAACTGAGAAAGCGACGGCAGAAAGGGAAGCAGTGGAGCACACTAATTAAGGATACGCACTCCAGGGTCCAACTAGAACGGGGTTTGAGTCATGACTTAACCAGTTATTATTTCGATGTCCTTGGTAAAATTACAATATCTTCGTAGAACCTCAGTTTCTTCTTCTGTAAAATGGAGATAGTAATACATTATTCATGGGGGGAGGAGTTGGGAGTATTAGTTGAGATATGCGTGCATAGGGCGTGGTTCACAGGAGCCATTGAGGGGCTATAATGATATTTCTATTGTAATTATTTTAGATTTTGTATATTTCTCTTTTAATTTATTTGAATGCAAAAATCAAACAGTGATCAGAGCCCTCTATCTCTCTCCCAAGGTCTCAAAACACTCATTTTGTGTATGGAAAGAAACGTAACAAGAAGGACTTGTTTTAGGGTACAATAGCAAATTGATGTGGAGAAGAAAGGAGTGTAACTGCATACCTTAATCTGTAGCTTTTTATGGAATGAAGGAGCAACTTGTTCATCAATAGACAGTTTTGCTGCCATTGGCAAGTCTTGCTCACATGCAGAGTCCAGAGAAGCTTCACACAGTGGTCAGGTGGCTCTTCTGGACTGTACAGAGGTCGAGATGTGGGAATGACCCCTGTTTCCTCTTGAGGCTACACCCTTGCAGGAGGCACTTGGCTTTCATTTTCCATTCTCAGAGCACTGCAGGTGGTGACCACCACGGTTCAGCAGAGAAATCTCTTTCCTTGGAATTCTTCCTTCTTTCTTTGTGCTCTTGTCTCTGCTCATTCAACAAAGCCTGGGTTTGCTGCTGGAGGGGCTGAGAGCATGGGGTGAGTTCAGGGGGAATTTAGATCTGGAGGTGAAAGTCAGGATGTGAGTGTAACATGTGTGGGGGGAGCTGGTCTCAGTGTGGCTTATCTGAAAGAAAATCAGAGCCTTACCCCTGCTCAGGAAAGCCAGGAGAGCCAGACTCGTTTCTGCTTTGCTTGGCGTGACCATAGCTCCATTCCTGTTCTATCAACTTGCTTTCTTTCTCTTTCTTTCTTTTCTTTCTTCCTTCCTTTCTTTCTTTCTTTCTTTCTTTCTCTTTCTTTCTTTCTTTCTCTTTCTTTCCTTCTTTCTTCTTTCTCTTTCTTTCTTTTTCTTTCCTTTCTTCTTTCTCTCTTTCTTTCTTTCTTCTTTCTTTCTCTCTCTCTCTTTCTTTCTTTCTCTCTCTTTCTCCTTCCTTCCTTGCTTCCTTCTTTCTTTCCTCCCTTCCTTCTTTCTTCCCCTCCCTCCCTTCCCCCCTCTTCCTTCCTTCCTTCCTTCCTTCCTTCCTTCCTTCCTTCCTTCCTTCCTTCCTTCTCCTTCTCCTTCTCCTTCTCCTTCTTCTCCTTCTCCTTCTTCTCCTTCTCCTTCTTTCTCTTCTTCATCTTTTTTTTTTTTTCGAGACAGAGTCTCTCTGTCACCCAGACTGGAGTACAGTGGCGTAATCTTGGCTCACTACAATCTCCGCCTCTCAGGTTCACAGGATTCTCCTGCCTCAGCCTCCCAAGTAGCTGGGACTATAGGCACATGTCACCATGCCAGGCTAATTTTTGTATTTTTAGAAGAGACAGGGTTTCTCCACGTTGGTCAGGCAGGTCATGAACTCCTGGCCTCAAGTGATCTGCCTGCCTCAGCCTCCCAAAATGCTGAGATTACAGGTGTGGGCCACCATGACTGGCCTGATCCTGCTACTTCTGTAGCCCAAGCTCTTTGAATACAGAGTGTGCCTCAGGTGAATATCATGACGTCATATCCCCTGTAATGCACTCTCTACCCGGTAGTCAGAGATGTCTATTGCAAAGAGGAGTCTGATAAAGTCACTTTCTTGCCTGGATCCATATGGTAATTTCCTATTGCTTACTAAAATGGGATCTTACTACACCTAATCTAAATCTTACTAGATCTTACTAAAATGTGAAAAATCTGTAACTTGACATAGCAGGGCCATGTGTGATGTAACTCCTGCCTGCTTCTCCACACTCATCTTCAGCTTCATCTGGCCCTCTCAGCTTCCTCCTTATACTCCAGATACCTTGTTCCCAGAATGTCCCAAGCTCCTTCTCACTGCAGGGCCTTTGTATATGCTGTTTCCACCACTTGGGCAATCTTCACTAGATTCTCTGGTACTTATCCTTGGACACGTGACTTCCCAAACCTTGTTGCATATTAGCATTGCCCAGGGAGCTTAAAAGTATCCCGATACCCAGGCTTCACCCCATGCCAGTTCAGTCAGAATCTCTGGAGGAAACAGCCAGGCAAAAGCATTTTTTTTAAAGGCCTTCCAGTCTATTTTAATGTGTAGGCAACTTTGAGAACCAGTTCTTAGCTTAACTGTTTTCTTCTTACGGATAGCTCTTGTCCTCATTTCCCTGTCTAGCTTGGATTCCCTCATTAAATGTTCTCATAGTAGTACTCTGTATGTTTTCAGCAAACACTCTGTATTTGTTCAGTGTCTCTCCCACTAGATTGTAAGCTCCATGAGGCTGTATCTATTGTGTTCACTTGTTTATTCCTAGTTTGTAGCATGGAGCCCAGCACTTAGGAGGTGCTCAAGAAATAACTGTGAAAAGAATGAAAGCTCTAATGTGGATTGCTGATGGTTCTCTCCAGAGGATGGGGAGCTGTAGTTTGGTTATCCGGCTCAGGCTTGTGCATCCACATGGTGAGTCTATGACAGGTCAATATGAAGAAGGGGGCCTCCCCATTGGGGAGGTGACCACAATTCCATGGGAAGAACATTTTCCTGCCTCTAGGAATGCATCTATTCTAGATCATGGAAAGGACTGGAAATATCAAGGGTTACACGTGACCACTGGGCTGCCCTCCCACAATTGTATTGGTCTATTACCTTATTTTTCATTTGTCTTTAGCAGAGAATATTTACCAAGAAATATATTTTCAACACTCAACAGCCAAAGGGTATTCCCATTTGACTGCTGAATATTGACAGTCTATTTCTTGGTGTATATTCCCTGCTGAAGACAATGAATTAAGAGTAAGTTAATAGGCCAATACATTTGCTAGAGAGTAGTCTTGTAACATCAATATAACCTTAGAATGTGTTTTACAGAGAGCAGAAATAGGTTTAGTTTATGCCTTCAATGTGCCATCTTGAAGGATAGCATAGATATGTGCTCAGAAGGATAACAACAATTAAAGACATGGTTTTTATGTAGAGTACACTGTACAATTAAAGCACATTAGGTGCATGACAAGACAATCCTGAAGTCCATTTCAATTGTGTGTATTTTCTTTTTTGCATCCCCTTCTACAGATTTGTTGCATGATATTACAAACATGGAAAATATCTTATTGAAAGGGAATCTAAAAAGTCATAATATCTAATGAATAGACATCGGAACATCATTTGCCAGTAGATATTGTTTCAGAACCTTTCTGCAACTGTGGATGATTCATTTTATGCCAGTGTCTCAGTTTCTCCACCCCTAGAACAAGAGTAATAAAATTGGCCTTTAATTAAAGTCTCTATTATTTTTTTTAAGGCTCCAGGGAAGTTAGGTCCAATGGAAAAATGAAATACTTGAGGATATGACTTAGTCTGTGCTAAGAGTTTTATGGGCAGCTCACCAAGGATTTTTTTCCAAGTGATTTGCACGATATGCAAAATGTATTTTAAGCCAAATGTCTCGGACCGGGCGACACGCACAATAACCTGTCCCAAAAGCAATTATCACATCAGGACACACCCACTGGGATTCAATGCTCCTATTTAAAGTCTGTCCAAACACCACAGCCCACGTCTATAATGGCTTTGGCAGAAGGGTGAGAACCAGCATCTGCAAAAACCTTATTTAACTGAGCAGGAAATGGATGTTTTCCGTACCAGAGTTTTAAAAGTCAAGAAATACCTATTTTGTGAACAGGATTTATGATTTCATCCCTACAAGAAGAAGTGAGAGCAAATGGACAAAAATTAATTCCATAAAGAAATCACAGCTCTGCTGCCCATTTTCCAATGGGAATTGAGGGTTATTTGTTGAACACATTGTCTTGGGAGGTAATCTCCTTAAAACACAGGGATTGTCCTAAGCATGTAAACATATTTTGATCTCTCTAGATTTCTGAGATCTTAAGTATAGGGTCAGCTCAGGCTTTGCCTTTTTCAGAAAGTCTTTGTTAATAACTCCTCCCCTGTGCCCTCTGGGTTAGAAGTTCTTTTATACTGCATACCCATCACTGGGTTTCCATATTGTTTTGAAATTGTCCTCTTCTCCATTAGATAGTGAGTCACTGACAGTCGTGCATGCGACTTCATTCATGCTCCTGCTGTACTCAGCACAGTGTTGTTGAGTGATTGCTACATAAGTGAAGAGGGGAAAGAGGACTGTCATGGCCATTCTGCACTTGGCACAGTGTAGGTGGGGAGATTTGGAATCCAAGCAAATAAAGTCAGGCAAGGGCTGCTCTTGTTTGTGCATGACTAATGTGTCCCGCTCGGTTGCGTCATCCAGAGGCTGAGTGTCTGGCGTGCCGGGAAGCGCTGTGGTTCCCTGCAGGCGGTGTGTTCTGGCCCTGCTGGATTCTTGTAGTGGCCTGCTGCAGTGATGTGGGAAGGCGGGGAGGAGGCACACAGTGAAGTGCAGAGCCATTTCCAAACAATCACAGCCTGTCCTCTTTAAGGGCTTCTTTTTTCTTACCTTTAAAAGAAAATACTGCCTTAACACATCATTCTTTAAATTCTTTTCTAAGAGGAAAGAAACATCGACAATCACTTAACAAAGATGGTCAAGAGTTCTTCTGTTTCAGTGTGATTCTAGGGGAAAGCTGTCTTGGTCCAAGGCCCAGGTGGTCTTTGGTTTTCTGTGGAAGATGCATGGTAGAGGTCTCAGAGTTAAGGATGGAATGTTTAGGCCAAGGCATAGCAGCTGGTGGCCTAAGGATACTGCGTCACAGTGCGGCTTTCAGCATCGTCATCAAAGGTGGTTTGATGAAGGGCAGAGGAAAAAGACGGAATCCTTCAAAGCCATGATAGTGGACTTGGGAAAGGGGATGATAATTAACATAAAAAAATCAACAAAGATGTCTTGGTTTCTTAAGCTAAAGAAGTGTGGGGTATAATTGTTTTCCCGAGGAAAGCTCAAATTCACTGGAAAATATGCATGATTTACATAACAATGGTATATTTAAATTACTTCAATTCTTAAAATATTAAGATAAACTTTTATGAGCGAAGAGTGTCTTTATTTAAAACTGTTGCAAATTACATCGATGATTTTATACAACCGTGGTAGACATGTTCATTTCACACAAAAGAACAGACCTGTCAGTATTCATGGAGGGCTGACTTCTGCCCAGGTTTGTCTACGATGATTCAGTTCCTTTGGCTCAGACCCAAGAAACATCAACCTTTGTAACTCTCTGCCCCTTTGTATTTACTTTCTAAAACTGTGACATTTGCCAAGGGGGTAAACGAAACTCAATAGCAGCAGCTAAACTGCTTGTCCATAAAAAGACATTGTTTTGAGTAGAAAAGGAATTTTAAAACATATTCATTGACATGTTGTTGCTGCAACAATAAAGAATGAGTTAATAATTTCTGTGCTCATACTGTAGCTTGCTTTCTTTTTCTCAAATTTATACTGTAGTTTATTTTATATAAACTTTGGTTTTTAGGTCATGTTCTCACCAATCAACCAGTTAATAGTAGGACAAAATATCACCCAAGCCAGTGCCAGCATATTTTATACACCTAAGATATGAGGCTTTTATACTGAATTGGAGATTCCCTTATAGAAGAGTTATAGGGGCAGTTTCTATATATATATAAAATCTTCTCTCTCACTCTCTCTCTCTCTCTCTATATATATATATATATCTATATATCTATCTATCTATATTCTCTCTCTATATATGTGTTTTATTTATATATGTATTATAATCCACTATGTGTCAGGTGCCACACTAAATACTTTATATTTCACTTATTCTTCCCAACAGCCCAACAAAGAGATGTTGCTAGTTGGACATGCTACAGATGTCTACATGTGAAAACAGATCCAAAGAGGGTGAGAGACCTGCCCCAGGTGCCATGGTTTGTTGGTAGCGGAGCTGAGATTTGAATGGAGATCTAGCATCCACCTCAGCTTGAGTTCTTACCCACTTCAATAGAGTGTTTCTCATAAACAAAGCCCTACACGAGGCACAAAAGATGTTTATAAGATGTTTGCACTCTAATTTAGGAAACAAACCCAAACAAAACAATGAATACACAGGAAAGCAGCATCAACCTAATAAGCTGTGCTGTATATAATAATAATAATAATAGTAATAATAATAATGATACAGGAAGCCATGCTGTATCTGTCTCAGGTGTAATAATAACAACATGGGAAGCCATGCTGTATCTCATATCTTAGCTTACACATCTTTATTTGCAAGCCAATGCAAAGTGAATTCGAAGCTACTTTTTGGATGGTGTCATTTCTTTCTAGAATATTTAAAAATAGAATTGCTTCTCAAAAGGCCCATGACATTTGAAAGATTCAGATTTTTGTGTTTCTTGTGAGGATGGGAAATTGTTAATGCTCCATAATTGACACAGATTGGGGAGGGGTGAAAGATAATGGGCAGAGGAGGATTATGCAGGAGGAGTTTGAAGGTTGACGGTCTGGTCCTTTTTTCCTCCCTTCTTTCCTAACCCCAAAAGTGAAAGTGGAGAAGTAGTTTGATGGGCATGAGGCACCCACTAAGCACCTTTCAAAATGATTCTTCTGCATTCTCTGGATGTTAAAATGTCCTGAAAAGAAAGCATGGCTCCTTAAAGAAAAACTATATAGTGCTTTTTTACATTCATAATGGCTACTGGCCATTAAAAGCACTTGGCTTGGAAAGATATTCACTTATTGGTAGATGAAAAAGCCCATCATGAAACAGTAAGATCCCACTATTGGGAAACGCATCCAGAGGGTGGGACAGACACATGAATGTTAGTTTAGTAGTTTGCTAGGGCTGCCATGGCAAAGCACCACAGCCTGGGTGACTTAGATAATAATCCTAGAGGTTGGAAGTTTGAAATCAAGGTGTCAGCAGGGTTGCTTTTTTCTGAGGCCCATAAGAGACGGACACGTCTTCCCTTTGCCTTCATATGCTCTTCCCTCTATACAGGTCTGCATCCAAAAATTTCTTCTTCTTCTTTTTTTTGAGACAGAGTCTCGCTCTGTCACCCAGGCTGAAGTGCAGTGGTGCAATCTCAGCTCACTGCAACCTCCACTCCCTGGGTTCAAGGGATTCTCCTGCCTTAGCCTTCCAAGTAGCTGGGACTACAGGTGCATGCCATCAGGCTCAGCTAATTTTTTGTATCTTTAGTAGAGATGGGGTTTCACCATTTTGGCCAGTCTGGTTTTGAAATCCTGACCTCAAGTGATCTGCTTGCCTTGGCCTCCCAAAGTGCTGAGATTACAGGCGTGAGCCACTGTTCCAGACGAAAAATGTCCTCTTCTTATAAAGACATCAGTCATATCTGATTTGGGTTCTCCCTAATTATCTCATTTTCATGAAATACCTCTATAATATCTCCAAATACGATTGCATTCTGAGGAACTAGGGGTTAGGTCTTTAATATATGCATTTCTGGAGGTATCATCAGTCCACAGCAAGCATCTGGATGGGGAGCCAGGGTGCCAGCCTTCGCTTTGCTGGGGCAAGCAGGCAGTGCTGTCTGCAGGGCAGTGTGCTCTGGGCAAGGAGGACTCACTGGGTCCACCTCCCACCCCAGTCAAGGAAATTGGAAGACTCCATGTCTTGGTTAACTGTCTGAAAATTCAGTTAATTCTTGGATTTCAGATTTCTTAACCCAGTTACAATAACTTTTTGATATGTACTCTTGAAAAGAAAGACTTCTTGAAAGTCATTATGAAAATAAAAATTCAACTCCTTCAAAAAGCACTAAAAGCAGTGTAATAACCAAAAATGGGGTGGAGGTTGCAGAGTTAAAGGAAGATGTACTCGCAAACTATGGTTCCATAGATATTTTTCAAGGGCCTGCCAGCACGAAGGCAGCAGATGAGGCTCTTGGGATGCAAAGAGGAATCAGACAGAATCCTTGCCCTCAAGGCACAGGTGGAGAAGGAAGATGAACAGAGTTCCAGGGTTGTGGGATGAGGGTTGTCCTAGAGGTACCTCCTGACAGGCATGGACAGGCGGACAGGAGTGTTCCAGATGGAGGCCATGGGATAGACAGAGGCAGAACAGGGTCTGCTGAAGTTTGGAAACTGGGAATACTTTGGCCTAGTTGGGGAAGTGGGGATGGAGGGGAGAGGTGGGCCTCAGACCTGGCAAAGGATGTTAGACTTTGTGCTGCAGATGGGATGGATCCTTTAAAGATTGAAAGCAGGTGCTCAGAAAGAGGTGCTGGTGTGCAGGAGGGGGACAGCAGCTGGTGAGTGAGGACACAGAGGCTATCTAATAGGTTCTTGCAAGAGTTAAGGAGAATCATGAGGAAGGCTTGGACAAATTGTTGAAGATGGTGTTAAAGAGAAAGCTATTCAGTGATAACTTGCTAAAGCACAATAAGGAAGACTGTAGTCGGGACTGTCACCATAGGTTTAGGGATCACAGCAATGGGATTTTGCAGTGGCAGAGAGAGATAGGACTCAATTCCAAATATGGCACAGGCAAGTGGCAATTTAGAGCAAAGGATTGGGGTCCAGGTCAGTGGATGGACATGTACTGAGAGGTAACATCAGGAGTAAGAGAGGAATTCTGGCGAAACTGGCCATATAGGATTCTTGCTGAAGACAGGCCAGGGTGATCAAACACCACTTGGGGAATGGTGGGGGATGAGGAACCTGATCATATATTGAAGGTGGGGGATTCTTGCTAAAGTGAGTTAGTAGGGTTCTTGTTAAAACTGGATTTTAAAAGGAAATGCACAGATGGGCCCAGGAGAAGGTTCAGGAGTCTGACTAAAGTTTGGTCAAGCAAAGAATCACTGTCAACCGAGAGAGGGGGTAAATCAGAGAGACATTTAGAAATAGAATCAGGGCCAGGTACGGTGGCTCACGCCTGTAATCCCAGCACTTTGGGAAGGCCAAGGCGGGCGGATCACGAGGTCAGGAGATGGAGACCATCCTGGCCAATGTGGTGAAACCCCATCTCTGCTAAAAATACAAAAAAAAAAAATTAGCTGAGTGTAGTGGTGTGTGCCTGTAGTCCCAGCCACTCGGGAGGCTGAGGCATGAGAATCACTTGAATCCAGGAGGCAGAGGTTGCAGTGAGCCGAGATTGAGCCACTGCACTCCAGCCTGGAGACAGAGCGAGACTCTGTCTCAAAAAAAAAAACACCAAAAACCAAAAACCAACAAACAAACAAACAAAAAACTCAAAAAACAAAGAAATAGAATCAGAAGCTTGATGACTGTTGGGAAGTGAAGAATGAGAGAAAGAAAAGAGTCTAGAATGTACAGTATTCAATGACATTTATCTAACCAGGGTTTAGTGAACTTTCACCCTATGACAGTTACAGCATCAGACTTTGAGAACACAATGGTAGGTGAGACAAACCAGGTTCCTGTTATCACAGGACTGAAGTCAAGTGAGGATGGACGATGACCAAACACCCAAATACAATGGAGTGAGAGATGAGATGGTGGAATGCCTTCCAGATTTCTGTCTTGGCATCTGCTGGGACCACCAACTAAGTCAGAAAGCCCAGAAGACAGAAGACAACCAGCCTGGTTTTGGATTTGTTAGGTTGAAGGTGAAATATACAGAATGTGATGCATTATTTCTTGCCACTGGAAGATACAACTATTCTTCCAAAAGAGAGTCTTCTTAAAGGGAAGAAAAAATATTGAGGAATTTCAGACACCCCTAGTTTTGCTCTGGAGTATATATTTGCGGAACAATGTTGCCCTCTAGTGTTCGCCTCTATGTTTTTATTCCATGCTGGGAAGGGCAGAGAAGAGTCCAGCAAAGTCAAGTCGGCCTTCTTATTTCTGGTCCTAGTGACATTTTTATAAGTGAGGTTTTCCATTTTCACAAAAGTGAAAATATTACTAGTGCTTTCTTTTGGTTATGATAAATATTCCAATAGTTGGAAGAGACCATGAAGAAAACCATTTTGATCAACGGCAGAAAGGTTGTGTACTTAGCAGATCTTTGACATGGGGTCAGAACCAACCCAATGTCCAGTGACAGCTAAACACAGTTTACACTGTTTTCGGGTGTTTGTAAAATGTTCAGGTTTCCCTTAGCATCAAGTGCTAGGTACCTGACATATATGTGGCAAAACTTTATACTCACTATATATAATTTGGATTTTTATTAAAGTCATTCTTTCAAAATAATTTTTTGAAATAAAATAATTTTTAACTGTAATTTTTTTCTCATCTTGCTATGAGTATGATCAAATAAATTTTTATTTTGAACTTATAAGGAGATTGTCTTTTGAGAAGTAGAAGTCAAGACGGTAATACTATTCTTTGTTAATCATTAGAGGAAAAGGGCTATATGAATAAAAATCTGGCAATATATGTCAGGTGCTGTGGCACACACCTGTAGTCCCAGCTACTTGGGAGGCTGAAGCTGGTGGATCACTTGAGCCCAGGAGTTTGAGGCGAGCCTGGGCAACACTGCAGGACTTCCATCTCTAGAGTAACAACCACCACAATAACAGAACTGGTGACAGAAAGGCAGAGTCTGCAGTGTGTACCCTCCCCTCCCCCTCTTGAAATTTTCCTGTAGAAGCTGTGAACATCCCAGGCCTCTCTGGCTCATGAAAAACTGTGTAATTGTGCAATATAAAAGCTCACAGCATGGGCAGTCAGACATACTTGGATGATCCCTGGATTTGCTAGTTTTCGCTGAGCTATTGGGCAAGATATGTAAACCCTCCAAGTCTCAGTTTCTGTAGAATGGAAACAGTAATCTAATTTATCTTTTAGAGATGTGAGGACTAAACAGGATGAAGTATGTAAAGTATGTAAAGCATTTAGCTCAGTATCCATTAACCATTAACAAAGGAGAACATGACACATAATGAATTGTTTGTAATAGCGAGTTTTGCTAACAAGTAAAAGGGTACTCCAGGATAAAATAAGAATCACTTTTTGCCTTTGGAATTGTTGTCAGCAATGATATCAATATACATTCTAGATCCTAAAGCAAATTCTATAACCCAAACTGTAAACCCCTCATTCTGTCTCTTGCGAGCAAAACAGTCATGACTTTTGTTCTCTGCACTGAGCAACTTACTCTTTTCTGTTCCTTCCAAAATTGCCACCATTGCTAAAACTTATGAACCATTTATGCAATCCAGAGTCGACCCTTTTATAGCAGTAGATCTCCCCTTTTTCATGAATATGATTACATTTCCTGACTCTAGAAACTCCTTTGCCTTTTAATTTCCATCTGATCCATTGTTTAGGATTATCTTCCCATCAAAGTTGGCTCATGATGTCTTGCCTATCTTTATTATTTTCCATGGATGTTGGAACAAATTTTCTCTCTCTCTTTTTTTTTTTTTGAGATGAAGTCTCGCTCTTGTCTCCCAGGCTGGAGTGCAGTGGCACCATCTCGGCTCACTGCAACCCCCGCCTCCTGGGTTCAAGTGATTCTCCTGCCTCAGCCTCCCGAGTAGCTGGGATTACAGGCGCCCCTCACCAAGCCCAGCTAATTTTTGTACTTTTTTTTTTTTAGTAGAGACAGGGTTTCGCCATGTTCCCAGGCTGGTCTCGAACTCCTGACCTCAAGTGATCTGCCCGCCTTGACCTCCCAAAGTGTTGGGATTACAGGCGTGAACCAGCGTGCTTGGCCGGAACAAACTTTCAAGTAACTTAATTTTTTCTTTGAATATGGTCTTGAATCAATGCGGGCTGGGGGTTGGGGAGGTGATATCAGTCTATCAGCCTGATATGATGTAACATGCATCTTTTCTACCAAGCCTCTTTCTGGGAGCTTATGGAGACTTTAGTGTGGTGAGGAATGAGATTGGAAATCATCCTTTCCAGCAACCACTGATCTTAGTGACTCTGCACCACTTAAGACTCTTGCAGTTGAATGTTACAGGAGCCCACCTCCAATTAGCTTGAGCAGCTAAGGGAATCTGTGGGTTCCAGAGACTTGTGTCTACAGTAAAATCACTTTAGGGATATCTTGATCTAAGCACTCAAACAATACTATCAGGATTCTATCTGGGGTTTGGCAGGAGTTCCCGTGTCCATTGTATGGCCTACACAGTTATAATTTTGTCTTCATTGTTATGTTTTAAGATTCAGTCTCCAGAAGAGCAATGTATCTAATATTGGGTCTCTTCCAGCTTTGTGAATGAAGAGTTCATCTCCCAGACATTTCTTGAATGCTGCTCACTGCCTATGGGAGATCTTTGGCTTTTGAATGTGCTAGACAAGGCTGGCCACATCATTCACAGGGCTCAGTGCAAAATGAAAATGCAGGACCCCATGCCTTCAAAAAGCAGGAAAAATGAATGCCATTAAAGATACTAAAATATCATGCCTGTAATCCCAGCTACTTGGGAGGCTGAGGCAGGAGAATCGCTTGAACCCGGGAGGCGGAGGTTGCAGTGAGCCGAGATCATGCCATTGCACTCCAGCCTAGGCAAAAAGAGAAAAACTCCATTTCCAAAAAAAAAAAAAAAAAAAAGAAAAAAAGATACCAAAATATAACCTTTCATTTTCTTGATTTGTCGTCTCTTTGTCCGCAATTCATGGTGTTTTTTATTTTGTATTTAATGGCATGCTCCCTTGGGCATGGGGATACTGGCCAGGCAAGGCTAGACCTTCACAGGCACCCAGGTGTCCATTTCTGTGACTTGGCAGTTTCCCTGTCTAACCATTTGCCAGCCTCTGGACCAGATGCCATGCCCCAGCACTGGTAGGGGGAGCAGGTAAGTCAATCTCCTTTTTTTCCACAGCACTTGGCCTCAATCCACCATGAATGGGTATATTAGTCTGTTCTCATGATGTTAATAAAGATATATCCAAGACTGGGTAATTTATAAAGGAAAGAGGTTTAATGGATTCATAGTCTCACATGCCTGGGGAAGCCTCACAATCATGGTGGAAGGCAAAGGAGAAGCAAAGGCACACCTTACATGGCAGCAGGCAAGAGAGTGTGTGCAGGGGAACTCCCATTTATAAAACCATCAGATCTCATGAGACTTATCCACTACCACAAGAACAGTATGGGGAAACCACCCCTATGACTGAATTATCTCCACCTGGCCCTGCCCTTGACATGTGGGGATTATTACAATTTAAGGTGAGATTTGGGTGGGGACACAGCCAAATCCTATCAATGGGCAATTTCTAAGGGTTAATAACCTCAATGCCAGGTGCCTCATCCCTTGATGAGAGTAAGTGGGAGAGACAAAGAGAGAGAGAGAGAGAGAGAGAAAGAGAGTAAGAGAGATTGCCTAAGGTGTTATCGTGCTGCCACCGGGGTGAGGACAGCTGCAGCCATGGTCCTCTGAGATTCTGCAGGGCACTCTCCCACACCTGGGCCCATGCTCCAGCTGTGGGCAGAGAGCAGTAGCAGTCACTGGTTGCGACCTGGGAGGTGGGGGTCTGGTGGGGGTCCAATGGGGGGCAGGAAGCCGGGATCAGCAGGAGTGGCCTACCGAGACCTGGCCAGGGCAGGCCGGGAGGTGGGACTGCAGGGGAGCCGAGGCTCCAAGCCCTCATGCTTGCTCCATTGTCCCATTGGACTTACAAAGTGCAAATGCAGAGATAAAGTTTTTAAGAATTTTAAGATGGTGACCACAGAGCATAAAACCCCAAGTGTGAAGTCCTTCTGAAAAGGAGTCCTCTGTGATGGCACCAGTTCTGTACCCCTGAAGCTGGCCCAGGGCCTGGGTTTGTGTTCTTCCAAATTTTCTTCCTTTCACCTAGGCCTTCCTGTTCTGCACCTACAAAGGGCTCTTTACACTCAGTCATCGCCAGAGGACAAAGACTCAGTTCTGCCAGGGCAGCTGGTTCTGCCCATGCTTGAGCTGTTTATAGACCTCTTCCTCTGTTGGACTCAGACTTTGCTGAGGGAATTCACGTCATTTTCATGAAAACCATGACTTTGACCTTACCATGTGCTGGCTGTCCCTCAGAAGCTACAAAAGAAAGACCCAGCCATCCTCTCATAAGAAAATATTAACATAGAATTGTTGTCTGGGGTCTTGACCAAGTGAGCTGGGAAGAAATTACCAGCAGAAGTTAAAATATGCCCCTTTGCCTTCAAATGCTCAGAATCTAGTTCATTCCATGAGGCAAGAGGGAAATGACATTTTCACACTTATTTTCTTTTTCTGTTTTTTTTTTTTTTTTGAGATGGAGTCTTGCTCTGTCACCAGGCTGGAATGCAGTGGCGTGATACTGGCTCACTGCAACCTCCACCTACTGGGTTCAAGTGGTTCTTTTGCCTCAGCCTCCCGAGTAGCTGGGACTACAGGCATGTACCACTATGCCCAGCTAATTTTTTGTGTATTTTTTAGTAGAGACAGGGTTTCGCCATGTTAGCCAGGATGGTCTCGATCTCCTGACCTCTTGATCCACCCGCCTCGGCCTCCTGAAGCTGCTGGGATCACAGGCATGAGCTACCGCGCCCGGCCTCACACTTCTTTTTTATGGGCATTTCACTTTGTCTGCTAATAAGGGCTTCGTGCATGATCTCTAGACTATATTGCTGAGTCATTTTGTTTCTATTTTCTATTTCCTACAAGTTTTCAAAAATGTCATGTGCTGTTTTCCTTGCTTCTCCTGTAACCTTGTTTGACTTGGTCTTGGGAAAGACATTTTTATCAGTGTTTAGTTTAACATCTTACTCATCATGTTTGAGTCTGGACTTTAGGAATGAAGGTCGTGTAGGAAAATAATTTCTGCATTTGGTGCCAGTATTTTCATCCCTTGACAACCTTGAGTTCTAGACAAATAATGTGGCGAGCCAGTGACTTTTCTCTTTTTGCTTATTTTTAAATTTTTAATTAATTTTTTTTGTAGAGAAGGAGTCTCACCATGTTACCAAGGGGAGTCTTGAACTCACGGGCTTAAGTGATCCTCCTGCCTTGGCCTCCCAAAGTGTTGGGATTACAGGCATGACCTACCATGCCTGGCACCCAGTGACTTTTTTATTTTCGAGGTCAGTGACTTGCCTTTAATGTCTTACTCTATCTAACTTTTGAGATTCCAAGTGTGTTGAATATTTGAGGCTCTGTTGTGAGTTCCCAAACTCTGAAGAAAACAGTAATAACAATAAAAGCATAAAAGCAGCTTTCCCCCCATTTTCTGAAAGACAGTGTGATAATCTGAGCTTTTTTTTCCATCAGTGGAATAATTGTACCTGTAAATTGAGTTGAAGATCTAATGTCAGTTCGAAGCTCTCTGTTGAAGTTGAAGATCTGATGTCAGTTCAATCTCTATCGACTATTTGCCTGGCTTCAGAATGACCCAAGTGGCCAATATTTTTGCCCAGAAGGAGTCCCCCTCCCCACCCAGATCTGAAGGCTTTGCCTCGTTTTCTACTATTCAGTTCACTGCTGATTGCATGCATACTTTATATCTCTGCAGCATTCCTAATGTACCAATAAACTCCCTCACAAAAACCAGCCCCTTCAAATGGGCTATAAATTAGGACAGTTTCAACCTGCTTTTTTCCTGAAGTCTTAATCTTCCACTGAAGACCCATTTTCCTTAAACAGATTTTATAAGATTTTTATGGAAAAATTAAATTTAGATTTTACCACTTTCCCACATATAATCACATATTTTAACTGAAGAGTCATGCATTTATTCAACTTAGGGGATTGCAGGCAGTAATTTGTACCTTGAGTTTTTATCTACTCGATGTTATATATTTCTTTTGGTAAAGATTTGCTTTGAGGAACTTTTGTTAGCTTTGTCAAAGAATAATCCTTGAATTCTTGTTTCACATGTATGTTCTTTATTTTGAAAATAGAACCATTAGGAAATCCCATGCCGTGGCTCACAGTGGTTGGACAACATTGAGAGCAGTAGTGAGGTTGCGTAAGTGCAGTGATGAGAACCCTGGGGGCAAAAGTTTGAAGAACTGAGGTCTAGTTAGAATTATGCCATTGAGGCCTTTTATTTAATAGCTTCCCTTTCTGTAAAACAGGAAAATGAACAGCAATCCCAGCTTCCCAGCATCAGACTGTGAATAGAAAGGACAGGTAAAACAAAAGGTAGACATGATTTGAGTTTTATGAAAAAAAGGCGGTCAGGCGCGGTGGCTCACGCCAGTAATTCCAGCACTTTGGGAGGCCGAGGCGGGTGGATCACTTGAGGTCAGAGTTTGAGATCAGCCTGGCCAACATGGTGAAACCCCGTTTCTACTAAAAATACAACAATTAGCCAGGCATGGTAGCATGCACCTGTAATCCCAGCTACTTGGGAGGCTGAGGAGAGAGAATCTCTTGAACCCAGGAGGCAGAGGTTGCAGTGAGCTGAGATCACCCCGTTGCACTCTGGCCTGGGTGACAGAGTGAGACTCCATCTCAAAAAAAAAAAAAAAAAAAAAAAGAGAAAAAAGAGGCATAGCACCGGAGTAATCTTCAGATGAATTTAATGAACAAGCTCAGTAGCTTTCTTAAAAAAGGGATCTCCTTAAAAAAAAAATCCAAATGTATGTATTGTTTGTTGCATTTTCTAGATTACTAGGCACAAAACATTTTCATGGGAAAAGCAAAGGTGAAGGAGAAGCAGAGAGGGAGGGTCTCTAGTGGAGCCGAGGCACTCACACTTCCTCTGTCATAAATCATCCCTTTGTCCCTCCTTCCTATACCCACAAGGCAAATTCCTATCCTTCCCTGAGGAGAGCTGGGTTCCTCAGGTTTGAAGTAAGATCTAACAATAGAAACAGAATGTAAGGGAACCTGGGGACCCCCGCCAACCCAGGGCTGGGTGCACTCTTGAGCAATGAAAAAAAATGCAGATCATGTAGGTGAAAGTGATTTCAGGGGAGCAGGCGGAGGCTGTTTGGCAGCTGTTCTTACAATTGGATTGCAGTTTTACTTTTGGACTTTGGGGACACATATTTTCAACACAATCCATTCCACTGGAATCGAATGAATGCATTATTGATATGATGTCACCGGCTCCTTATGAAATTAGGTCAGCTCCTGACATTCAGGTGCACGGTTAACATGTCCATAGGTCAGCCCTGGTCTCTTTACTGGGCAGTTTCAGATGCCATCTAAGACTCTCAGCATGTCAGCACTTCTGGCCACTGCTGCGAAAGCAAAGAAAATGGCTCCCAGCTCAGCGACGACTGGGGACCAGGCTGCCGTTTGCGGCATTCTGAAATGAATAGTGTGAGCTGGGCTTTATCTACCACAAACAATCTCTGGTATGTGGAAAGAAATGTAAGCAGCCCTTCCAAGCGACTTCTTTCAGAGGAATGGAATTAAGATTCATATCCAAGAAAAGTGAGAGGCTCCTGGAACAGCAGATTTTCCCGCACCTTTTCTTTGTTGCAGTTAAAAACAACCCTCGCCACAGTGAGGATGGATTGCACTTTCTTGCTGGCAGGATGCAGGCAGTTGTTCTACAGTAGAATTAATTTTCTTTTAGAAGCCACAAAAGAGTCAAAGCAGAATGCGTGTCTGCTTTAAAAAGACATTAGCTTCCATGTCTCTTGTTATCTGTGTTCTATTGTCTCTATTTTGCCTCCCAGGGGACATGTTTGGTTGTCACCACTGGGCAGGGGCGGTATCGCTGGCATTTAGCGGGTAGAGGTCAGGGATGCTGCTGAATGCCCTACAATGTACAGGACATTGCTCCACTCCCTCCAAATATGCAGCCCCAATGGCAATGGGGCTGCTGTTGAGAAACCCTGCTCTATTAGGGCGCTTTTTCTTCCATTCACTATGCACCTTCTCTGATAGCAGACTCAGTGACTACATAAGGAAATCCAACTGTGTTTTGCCATCAGGAATGGGCTTAATATTTATTATCAGTTTGCCTAAAATTAATGTTATGCAATATTATTTGCTTAATAGCTCTTCTTTTCTTCTTAGTTTTTAAAAACTTATAATCAGAAATAATGAAGACTTAATTTTAAATTTCTTTTATGAATCTAATGATCATTACATACATATGGACCAAATTCCCAATAAAATATTATCTAACAGCTTATCCAGTATTCTAGAGGGGGTTGAAGGTAATTCTGTTGTGTTGCTCATTACTGCAAATACTGGAACTAAGAATAATTTGGTGGCTAGGGCCATTGTTGGTTGTGTACAGATGCCTTGCTGGTGCAGAGCAGTGCTGGGCTGGGGTTGGGGTGGTGAGGGGAGTGAGGGCAAGGCACAGCACCAGTTGAAAATGTTATTTCCAGTCTTATGTGAATTAAAAACATTGGGATGAATATTGCATTTTACTCCCCAATGTAAAGATAACATTTCTACTGCTCATCATTGAAAAAAGTAATTGATGCTCAAGGAAGGTGAGCCCTGTTTGTGTTGGGGCTTTGAGCAGCTAATGTGTACTCCTGGGCGTAAACTCATCTCAGTTTGAGAAGCACTATTATAAGGGGAAGAAGCAGTAGAAAGAAAGACAGGCCGGGCATGGTGGCTCATAACTGTCATCCCAGCACTTTGGGAGGTCAAAGTGGGCAGATCACTTGAGGTCAGGGGTTCAAGACCAGCCTGGCCAACATGGTGAAACCCCGTTTCCACTAAAAATACAAAAAGTAGCTGGGTATGGTAGCACATGCCTGTAATCCCAGCTACTTGGGAGGCTGAGGCAGGAGAACCTCTTGAACCCAGGAGGCAGAGGTTACCATGAGCTGAGATCGCGCCATTGCACTCCAGCCTGGGTGACAGAGTGAGACTCTGTCTCAAAAAAAAAAAAAAAAGAAAGAAAAAAAAAGAAAAGAAAAGACAGAAAGACAAATGACTGTGAATCTGAAGCAGGTGTCTGGCTTCTGCAGACCATGTCTTTTTATCCACCTGATTATTAAGGATCTCCTCTGTAGTGAATGCCCTTTGGTAGGCATTTACAGGAGACAAAATATCTCACAGTCTGAGAGGTTCATATACATACCTTTCCTGAGATGTCCTTGTCACCTGTCTTCGAAACATGGGAGTCTCTGACCATCCAGCCAAACAATTAGTAACTGCCCATGAATCGGTGTTGATCTATACCTCTGGCCATCTGTCACTTACTTCCATCATAGTGGACACGTACTGCTGAATGTGGAGTGGCCCTCCTCTGCCCGGTGGAGGATGTTTTTTCACCTTGTCCTTTTGTGTCATCCCTCAGTGGGGTGGCAGTGCTGCAGCTTTCCACTTTCTGGTGGTACCAGCATATTATGCTGAAGTTTTTCTTCCTTAGTCAGTTGGTCATAAGGAACACCCCAGGAGGTCATTGGTGTGGATTGAGGGACAGGATGCAATTTTAACTGGAGTTGATGTTGAAGGAGCCTGAGACTCCTGCTCATGTTGCTTATTTGTACCTTCTGGATTTGCTTGAGCTTGGTCTCATATATTTGTGTCCATGAGGATCCATCCAGAGAAGAACCAGTAGGAGTTTAACATATATGAGATTTGTTACAGGGAATTGGCTCATGTGATGTAGAAGCTGGTTGAGCAGCCTCTGTAAGGCTGTTGCATTTGCAAGTCTACTGAACAGGAGTGTCAGGAAGGGGAGATCATGAGTAGATTGCAACCTTGCCAGCATGAGCTGGAACCCTATGAGGATGAATGAAAACCTCTGGTTTTGATGACCCTTTATCATGGAGTTTATAAACACATATTCCTGGCCCCAAACTCAGAAAAGCTAAGGAAGGATGTAGGATAAGGTAGAGTATTTGCAGGTCCAGATGGCGCTTTATGCTAATGAGGTGAGTCAATGGATGAGCAACAACTGTACATGTAGTACAAATAGCTATGTCTTCTTTTCAACCTTCCAAGAATCCCAAGAATCTCGCGTTGGCTCACCATAACCAGAAACATACAAGAGAGGGATTTCAGGGAAATGTGGTTCAGTCTAACCCAGGTGATATGTTACAAAGCCATTGTGATGCCATTCCCATATGTTGGTAGATTGCTTCTTAGCACAATCGTGTGACTGGGAGGGTCAGACGACACCTGGCTCATGGTGGGAAACTCAGGATGCTGGGTCACATGACACCCAAGGTGTGGTCTTCAGTCCTTCCTCAGGCCCAGTAGGAAGCCAGAAGCTGTTTTTCAAAAGGAGAGCAGTTAAATCTCCAGATTTATCACATATCTCCATATGTAATGTATTGGATCATGGGCTTTTTATTTATTTAGATATTTAATTTATTAATTTTACTTTAAGTTCTGGGATACATGTGCTGAATGTGCAGGTTTGTTACATAGGTATACATGTGCCATGGTGGTTTGCTGTACCTATCAACCCATCATCTAGGTTTTAAGCCTTGCATGCATTAGGTATTTGTCCTAATGCTCTCCCTCCCCCTCACACTCCACCCCACAACAGGCCCTGGTGTGTGATGTTCCCCTCCCTGTGTCCATGTGTTCTCATTGTTCATCTCCCACTTATGGGTGAGAACATGCAGTATTTGGTTTTCTGTTCCTGTGCGAGTTTGCTGAGGATGATGGTTTCCGGCTTCATTCATGTCCATGCAAAGGACATGAATTCATTCTTTTTTATGGCTGCATAGTATTCCATGGTGTGCATGTACCACATTTTCTTTATCCAGTCTATCATTGATGGACATTTGGGTTGGTTCCAAGTCTTTGCTATTGTGAATAGTGCTGCAATAAACATACATGTGCATGTGTCTTTATAGTAGAATGATTTATAATCCTTTGGGTATGGGGCTTTTTATTTTTTTCAACTTATCTGTGGTTGCTGATGTACCAGGACCCAGTACGTGCGTGTTAGCTGCTAGAACTTACAGCATGTTTTGATATTTGGTAGGACAGCTTCCTCTTATTGTTCTTTTTTATTCTACATTTTTCTCTTTTTTATAATTAACTTGTCAAGTTCAATAAAAGATCTGTGGAAACTCTGATTTACATTGCACTGAATTTCTCTGATTCAATATATTTTGGAACTCTTGTGAGTATCCTTAATTTTTATAGACTTTCATTTCATACTTTTTGCCCTTAAGTATAGAGTTCCCAGGGAATTTTCCAACTCTGTCCTCCAATTTAATAGCTTATTCTTCAGTGGTGCCTATTTTGATATTTGGCTTATTTGAGGATTTTTTTGAAAGTTATGCTCTTTTATTCCAAGGTCTCTAATTGGTTCTTTGTCAAATAACTCATTTTTATTTTGTAGATGAGATAGCTTCTCCTATAACACTGAGATTATTACCATATTTCCTTTAAAGTCCCCTTTTGTTTGCTGCATTAGCTTAA
Organism: Hylobates moloch; assembly: GCF_009828535.3. Taxonomy (NCBI): domain Eukaryota; kingdom Metazoa; phylum Chordata; class Mammalia; order Primates; family Hylobatidae; genus Hylobates; species Hylobates moloch. Next base: position 13,944,659 of record NW_026652292.1, read on the forward strand.
TTTCATTGTGCATCAGTTTTTCCATTTGTTGTCTTTTGTGTCGAAGTGTTGGTTTTCCTGAAATATTTTCTGTTTCTTGCCCACATACTCATTTTCAAACTGAGTCTCAGTTTGCACTTGTGTGATCGTGTTACTGTTGACTGCAACCTGATTCTAGTGACTTTGGAGAAAGGGGTAGGATGTGCTTTCAGGTGGAGCATATGAGTGCTTTGTTTTTGAGTTTCCTGTTTCTCCTATTTGTCAAAAGTTACTATTGGCACAAACCAGTCTTTCCAACCTAAGCATTCAAACTAACTGCTAGACTCTAGGGAAAAATCCTTTCTTCTGATTTCAGATAGGGAGTGAGGGAATGGTGAAGGCAGAATGGACCCCGCTGGCTGCTCTAAATCCTCTAAATGTGTTTCCATAGCCCTGATGGCTTCCCTAGTTCCATAGAACTGGACATCCAGGCTGAGAGAACAAAACCCAACTTTGCTCATATTTTTCATAGTTCCCTTCACCTGGGGCGAGTTTTGGGCTGCTGTTTACTCTATCAAACCAACCTCATTTGCTTTCAATTTTTGGGGAATTAGCCAGATTTCTGGTCCACTGATAATTATTTTCTAATGCTCGTGAACAACTATTGTCCTGTACACACACACACACACACACACACACACTCTTTCCAATCTTCCTGTATTTCTGGGCACTTGGGACAGAAGAAGAGGTCTATGTTCTCAGTCTGCCATCTTGATCTAATTTGATTTGATGTTTTTCAAGTGATTCAGGTTGCTGTCTGTTATTCTATAATGCCTCAAACCATAAGTTATCCTGGGCTTGTTCATGTTGGATGAAATATTCACAGTCTTGCAGCTTAAAGACATTAGAGATAAAGCTACTGGAACATAATGCCTTATAGTAATGAGGTTTCATTTGAGGGTAATAGGAACAACTGGGGACTCTTGTCTTTGCTCTCTGAATTTCAGAATACTTTCACATTGGGAAAACAGGAGGCAGTGGCTGGTTCCTTGGCTTTTGTTCGCAGACCCTGCAGTACACTGTCGGCTTGATGGATGTATTTTCTCATTGCTGGTGATAATTCTGTAGGGGGTGATTCACCAGCAAATGGAGGCCAAATTAGTGCATTTTTCTCCCTCTACATACTCATGCTCATTGGCTTTGCTATTTACTCCTAATGTCCATTTCCTTTACTCAATAAATCACCTTTGATGAGAAAAAAAGTACAAAATATTAGTCATGTGAGGATTTGGATCATGTTTAATTTAACACCAGTGAAAAAGTTTTCTCCTTAATCCAGTAGCTCTCTGGAGCCATAGTCTGTGCTTGCCAATGGTTTTGTGTATGCACTGACTGAAACCCAGACAGCTTGCTCCCAAACCAGCCCAGAGCTCAGAGGATTTGTGCTGCATTCCTATGCCAGCCTGAGACTCTCAGCCTGGGGGTTAAACGGTAAAGCAGGAATGACTGAAAGCAACACTTTGCTAAATTCAGTCATCTTCCTTTTTCAATTGACTTTTCTATTCTTCTATTTTTCTATTCTTTGATTATTGACCAGGACATTGTGGGTTCAATGTTACACTCATACCTAAGATTATGGGGCACAGGGGAGCTATGAGAATGCCCAGCTGCCCCATCACTTCCACAGAGAAGAGCTGGAGAGACTGGGTTGAAATTAGATTCTTGCATATCAGGGACCAAGGGGCAGACTATGAGCTGCCACTTGCTTGTCTCTGTCAGGTCTTGTTTACACACACAGTTAGCCAGAGAACAACAGTTACACTGGTACACTGCTGTGTGTGTTTACTTTTAAATTTCAGTTACATAGTGAGGCGTGAAGCTGTGAACTGAGGGTGTATTCATATGTATGTTGACGAGGCTCACCTGCAGGGCTAAGCACCTGGAGCCTGTGGCAGCAGACTCTGAGAGTCACAGGTTGGATTCTCCAGAAGCAGTGGTTAACATGGAGTTTGAGGTGCAAGATTTTATGAGAAATCCGCAGCCATGAATGGAAGGGTGAGATCTGAGCAGAGGAAGCTGTGAAATGATGCTGTAGGCCCAAGAAATCTGTCCACAGTTGTCTTCCCTGGGCCAAAATGGTGGCATCTTCTTGCTCCTGCCTTGCTCAGTTGCTGGGTGTGGTTTGGAACCCAGGGTCAGGCGTCTCTGGTAGCTGAGGTGGAAGCAGAGAAAGCTTGCAGCTGGGGGCTGTCTGCTGATGGGGCTCCCTCAAATGAGGGCAAGTCCTCCAAGGGCGATCTGGTGAGTGTGTTCCCGCTTCAGGTAGAGCAGCTGATAACATTTATCCTGGGAAGAAAGAAGGTAGCTTTTTTTGAGTAAGGGGTCCTAAGGGTAGGACAATTGTGAGCTCATGATACCTAAATTATTTCTCAGCTCAGCCTTCTTATCTGATCAGATTCTAAGGAAGAAAGAGGTTATAGTAGGAAGCAAGTCACATGCAGGAGCTGTATTGCTCTAAGCCTCGTTAAAAAATGAAGATAAAAGGCACTTCTGATTTTGGCTTAAGAGCAGAATTCAGTACAGGAGAGAGAGACTGAATATACGGCCAGAGCAGAAATGAAAATAGAACTCTGACCCACAATGTACCACAACCAGCCCAGGATGCCAACCCATTATCCACAGCTTAGGAACCCAGTCTGCTATGTCAGACTTGCAGGAAGTCAGATTCCTGTCTCCAGAAACAACTCAGAAAGCCAAACAACTTCTATTACAATCAGCCCTAAATATGCAGGGCTTAATAACTGACAGTGTCCCCAATTTTGTCTTCACTTCTAGCTTAGGACCAACCAGAGAAGGCCAAAAATGCCCCCCTAACCAATCACATAGGATGTCCCACTTCTAGTTAATTCCACCTGTGGCTTTCCGTGACAACAGCCTCCAGTCAGGACATGTCTGAGCCTTTCCTTATTTTTCCATCAAGCTTTCCACTCCTCTGCCTGCCTTTGAGTCTCTGCCAAAGCCCAAGTGACGGTGGTTACTCCCTTGTTATAGCAAGCTCAGATAAGTAGCCTTTGCTTGTTCTCATTACGTTGGTCTTTATTTCCACTGGAAGGAAGAGGGCTTTTCTGATCAATCCAATGTGCTAATTAAAGGTACCAGAGGAGGAACCACAGAGTCAGGATTTGGGGGAGGCCTGAGAAGCAGCCAGAGTGCCATCTACCTGTAGGGTCAGGGCAGAGGGAGGGGATCCTGGGTTCTCATGGGAAGCACCAAGAGGCCCCTTGGGCCCTAGCAGAGGGCTTTAGGGCTGCCAGTCTAGCACTATGCTGCAGGAACTGAGCCCAAGAGTCCACTCTTATTTTGAATCTACTGTACCCACAAAATGCTTCTGTCTGAGAAAAGTTGGGTGTATTAGTTCATTTTCACACTGCTCTAAAGAACTGCCCAAGATTGGGTAATTTATAAAGGAAAGAGGTTTAATTGACTCACAGTTCAGCATGACTGGGGAGGCCCCAGGAAGGAAGCAAGGAACCTTCTTCACAAGGCAGCAGGAAGAAAAAGTGCCCACTGAAGGGGGAAAAGCCCCTTATAAAACCATCAGATCTCATAAGAACTCACTCACTATCACAAGAAGAGCATGGGGAAAACCACTTCCATGATTCAGTTCCCTCCACCTGGTCTCTCCCTTGACATGTAGGAATTATGGGGTTTATGGGGATTATGGAGATTGCAATTCCAGATGAGATTCTGGGTGGAGACAGAGCCAAACCACATCAGTGGGACATACCTAGCAGCAAACATCCGGTTAAATATTTGTCAAACAATTAACACTTGCCAGACCCAGTGCTTGGCACATGGGACAAACCAATGAACAAAACAGTAATCTCACAAGCTTTATTTTCCCTACATACAGTGCCTAGCACTAGTGAGCACTTAATACTATTTTTATCTTGTGAAAAATCAGCTAGAAATGGGGTGGTTAGTGTGGCTTTGAGAAGTTTCATTCCCGAAGGAAGGAATGGATTAAGAAACTCTAGTCGTAGCTCTGTCCTCTGTGTGTGTGTGTGTGTGTATACACATTTGGATGTTATCTTGGGCTAACTGCTTAACATCTGTATGCTTCAATGTCTTCATACAAAGCATGATTAATAATAGGTCTCCTTCCTCTCATAGATTTGAATGAAATAATAAAAGAAATATAGATGGAAAATGTAGATGCAATGTAGGTGCAAAAGATATTTTTATTTCCCTCCCTTCCTCCCATCACCAGCTGGAGAGCTTGGAAAAGGTCAATACCTGTGAACATTTCCAGGGTGGCCAACTCTCCTTAGATTTAAGAGTGTGACATTTGCAATTCTGGGATCCTATTTCCAGTCCAGTTCAGGTCTCTCTACCTCCATGATGGTTTCTCTCCTTCTTGGCTTTTTTCTTTGCTGAGTTCCTATCTCTCTTCACCTCAACACCCACAGGCAGGAAGGAGGATGATGTGATTGAGATGGTATCACCGGACTGGTCTGGTTGGCTGGATGGGATCTGCTCCCCCTGTCCTTCCCATATGTCTTCCTCTATAGCTTTGTGAGGAGTTTGTGGAAGGAGACATCGTTTCCTGAAGAGGAGGGCCATACCTGGGTCGAGGATGGAGAGGCCCATGCAGTCCCCCACTGGAATCACAAGGCAGTCTCTCACCTGAAGTGCTGCAAGAGCCTCTGGCTGGTCTCTCTGAAGCCACTCTGACTCTTATTTTCCCCAGAGTTGCCGGAGTAGTATTTTGAAAATGTAATATTTTTCATATCACACCCCTGCTTCAATGACTTCTTACTGTTGTTGTCAGATAAAGCCATCAGGGCATCCCCAAATTCAATCTGATGTTACCTTAATATCTAAAAATTGTAGTTCTAAAAGATAGAAAGAATATGATAAAAACTGAGGATGAATGGAAACGGTAACTAGATTTGTTAACTTCAATCAAGTGGAGAAGCCACCTGGGTAGGAGGTAGAGCCTAAACTGACATGCAAATTAGTCAGTGCTGTGACTTTGATCTTAGCTACAAAAAGGACTGCAAAATGCCATTTGGCTTGGCAGTCAGAGTGGGAAGAATTGCCCTTCGATGTGTGTAGCTGCAGCTAGTATCACACCCAGAGACGAAGTCTGATTATTAAGCAGTTTCAGCATGCCAAGAAACTCTAAATATTCCCTTGGAAAAGCATGCTCAAAGTTGTTTGAGGCATTATAATTTTTCCCTTTGTGTAAGCCCCTTTAACTCCAGGAACATTTGAGAATTAAGTGTAGACATAAAGAAAATAAAAACATAATAGTTTTGACATAATTTATGTACATTTGTTAGCTAATTACCTGTAGCATTTAAGAATACCTGACATATTATTGTGTCAATAAGTTAACCTTGTGATTTCAGTTTAAAAATACAAAAATGAGTACAATTAATTTAAATTTGCATTTCTTTGAATGCATACTAAGTTTATACACATTACTGGGACATTTGAGAGACTATAAGAATCATATTTGTAATATATTTATTATAATTACTTAAGCATATACTTAGGAAAGTTCAAACAGTTGTAAAATTGGAAATAAAAAACTTATACATGCAGTGTAAAGTGCTTCAAGGAAATAAATTAATTGAGTTTTTAAGTGGGGTCAAATATTAATCAGCCTCTTTGCTTATTAAAATGTGTTAATATTTGAAATTGAAGAATAAAGTTTCTTAAAAGCTTACAGTGGAGCTAAGTTCATGACTTGCAACTTTAATAAATACAATATTAATTTTAAAATGGAGTAAACTCTGAATTTCAATTTGGTGAATTTGGTTCACCAAAAACCTTTCATTGCCTAGCTCTGAGAAAAAATCTAAATTTCTTAGCAATGCCTCCAAGGTCCTCCATAGTTTGGATGTGGTTTGCATGTCAATCTGCTCTCATGCCCCTGTTCCTCCCTATAAATACACTCCAGGCAGACAGCTCCATTTATTAATTTAGTTTTCAAACACAACAAATCCCTCCCTACCTTTTGGCCTTTGCACTTGTTTTTCCCTCTGTGTGGAGAGAGTTCCCTTGGGCACAAAACGGGCATTTTATTGTCCTCCTGCCAAGCTCAACTGAGCTATCTTTCCCAAGGTAAAGTCATAGCAAGGTCATCTTGCTTACCCTATTTGTGCTGGTCACTATATTCTGGATTCTACCACCCTATTTGTTTCTTTTAGATGAATCATCTCCATGTTTCATGATTTAAAACGCTTACATTATTTATTTGCTTTTAGCATTCTCCCCCAGTAGAATGTACTCATCATGAGGGCAGGGAGTTTGTCTTGTTTGGCAAACAAATCATTGGCAATTAGTAGGTGCCAAACAAATATTTATTCAACGAATAATTAAATTGTACATTTATACTTAAAGCAAAGATGGGATCACACTATTCTCTCTCTTTAGTAACTTCCTTTTCTCAGCTAACAATTACTGAATAATTTTTCCAAATTATATATACATAATAATTACTAAAGACTATAACACTCTATTATATGGATACATTATAGATGGCAGAATGATGAGCAGAAGTTTTAAATTTTAATGGTCTAATTTATTATGAAGTAATGGATAGAGAAATAGAGAAAATAGTATCCTTAAACCAATAGAAACTCAAGGAAGAAGAAATAAGTACCTTAAAATCCGTTATTGAAAGAATCAGAAAAAAGATGTTAGAATATTCTTTTTCCAAAAGGATGTTAGAAGAATTTATCTTAATGTAACAGAAGCAGTAACTGTAAGGAAAAAGAAACAAAACAAAACAGGCTGAGACTGAAAAACAATAGGAGAATCTGAAAGTGTAAATGAGTGAGAAGAAAGAGTTTTAATAAATTAAACCTTTAATATTAGATTAAAATTCAAATGGACATAAAACGGCATTGTGGAAAACAAACTTGAGAAAGTCTTAAGGAAAAGAACGAAGCTGAGAAAATAGTGACATGAAAAAGTGTAGAGAGAGACATCCAACATAAAAATTATAGTTGTAAATTAGAATAAATGTAACCAAAGCCCCCATATAAGAGAGAAGAATGAAGAGTTGATTATGCTCCTTAAACATTCTCATTCTTAAACCAATGAGAAATACATACTTAGGGAGATGCTGGTTAAAATTTTGAAATGGGCTGATAAAAAAAATTACCCAAGATTTCAACAAAAAATATTCTTCTTCCGCAGATTCTGAAGACCAAAACACAATGGGGAAAAATCTGAGTATGGAGGGAAAACTTGCTGTGATCCAAGAATTTGATGCATAGAGATGTCCTTCATGGGAAAGGCAACAGAAAGATATTATTAAGAATGCAAGTTTTCAGAATATAAATTAAGAACCAGAGGATGTGAATGTCATATATTCCTGAGTTGTAAGTGAAAATGTTAAATCAGGAACTCTTTCTATTAATTGTTTGCTGGTTGACTCAGGAGGCCATTGATGAAACTAAAAACTTCCCTTCCTTTCTCTTTAACTCTTTTTTCTATTTTTTTCTATATCAGAAAACATGTTACTGAATGCACGTATTTCAATGCACTGTTCTAATTAACTTCTTGACATATCTAATAACAACACAAAATTACTGTACTTTTCAGTTTCCAGCATTTGCTAAGGATGCAACAACTAAGAATACAGCAGAACATAGTGCAAGAATAATTGTTAAACAAAAAGCTTTTTTTTTTTTTTGCTTTCACAAAAGCAGAATTGCATAGTGCTCCACAATGGCCATTCAGTTGCCAAGGAATTTAACCATTTTTGGTATCTCATAGTAAATGGATTGAGTTACTTATGAAATCATCAAATAGCGGATATTTTTGCTTACAGAACCCTTATCCAAATAATACTCCATTCTGGATCTGTATGTATTACTCAGTTAACTATCATTAAAAGAATATCTATATATCTATACCTCTCTATATATTTCATCAGCTATAATATCTGTAAAAAAAGCATTGAAAAAATAACTTTGGCCAGGCACGGTGGCTCACGCCTGCAATCCCAGCACTTTGGGAGGCTGAGGCGGGCGGATCACGAGGTCAGGAGATCGAGACCATCCTGGCCAACATGGTGAAACTCCGTATCTACTAAAATTACAAAAACTAGCTGGGCGTGATGATGCGTTCCTGTAGTCTCAGTTACTGGGGAGGCTGAGGCAGGAGAATCACTTGAACCCGGGAGTCAGAGGTTGCAGTGAACTGAGATCATGTCACTGTACTCCAGCCTGGCCACAGAGCGAGACTCCATCTCAAAAAAAAAAATTAACTTAATGGAAATTCACTATACAAGTATTATCTTGGCAGACATAGAAGTAAAAAATTAAAAAATTTTTGTACATGATTTTGGCAGTTTTCCTCTTCACTTTTGTAATACATATTTGGTGTCATCTTGATCATTTCCATCAGCATTTAAGCATGGTGTTGGAGCTCTTCTCATCTTACAGAACTTGTCTTGACCTTATTTCCTGCAGAGCTGTCATCCCATCTCTGCTTTCTTCTCAAGACCTTGGGAGACTTGCCTATATACTTGCAGTCTCCAATTTCTTTCCCCAGTTCTGTTTTAAATCAACCCAAATCAGGTTTTGCTTCACTGAAACATTTCTTGTCAAGGTCTCCAGTGACCTCCATGTTGCTAAATCCACTGGTCATTTCATGATCTTCATTCTATTGACTCCCAGCAGCATCTGACCCATTGGCTCACCCTCTTTCCCCATATACTTCCAGGACCCCATCCTTCCTGGCTTCCTCCCACAGCACCGCCCTTTCCTGAATCCTCTTTTTCTCAGCTTTTTACAGCTGCAGGGCCCCAGGGCTCGGTTCTAAATCCTCTTCTCTTTTCTATTAATATTCACTCCTTTGATGATTTCATCCACTCTCAATGTTTTAAATGATATTGAACTAGCTTCCCAGTACTACAGTAGCAAATTACCACACGTTTGGTGATTTAAAACCACAGAAATTATTCTCTCTCCGTTCTGGAGGGTAGAAGTCTAAATTTGGCAGGCTTGGATATAGCGATTCTCTGAGGGGAAATATTCTTAGGTAATGACCAGAAAGAAATAAAATCTCCATTTGAGGGCAACTATAAACTCGGACTCTAAGGGTCTCCAGAAAAGTCAACGCAGTTCAAGAGCAAAAATTGGCTCCCCTTTCTCTCCTTGGATCTGCAGGAGTGGAGGAGCCTGGAGTGTGAGCTCAGCAGGGCTGGAGGGGAGCTTTCTGTGGAGCTTGGAATGTGAGCAGGACAGGAGGGCGGGGTCTGTGGAGACTGCCTTCACTTGCCTGCTCTCCCCAGCTTCTCATTCTCTCAGAGCCTCCAATCAATACTGATACAATCCCATGGTGTTTTCATTATGGCTACTGTCTTAGTCTGTTTGTTGTTGCTATAACAGAATACCCGAGACTGGGTAATTTATAAAGAACAGAGATTTATTTCTTATAGTTCTGGAGGCTGGGAAGTCCAAAGCCGAGGGGCTGGCATCTGGTGAGGGCCTTCTTAAAGCGTCATCTCATGGTGGAAGGTAGAAGGGTAAGAAAGTGCAAGAGACCAGTGGGGCAGAACTCACTTGTATGACAAAACCGCTCTCTCAATAATGGCATTAATTCATTCATGACAGTAGAGCCCTCATGACTGAATCTCTTCTTAAAGGTCCCACCTCTTAGCACCATTGCATTGGGGATTCAATTTCTAACACATGGCAGGCCACGATGGCTCACGCCTGTAATTCCAGAACTTTGGGAGACTGAGGCCAGATAATTGCTGGAAGCCAGGAGTTTGAGACCAGCCTGGGAAACAGTGGGATTCCATCTCTAAAATAAATAAAGCAAGAAAGAAAAACAGTTTCCTACACACAAGCCTTGGGAGACACATGCAGATCATAGCAGGTACTGTTTAAAACCTTTTCATCTGCATGATTTTCTTGAGTCTCATAACTGCTTTATCTTGTGATTGGTAAGACTGAAGATTTCGACGACATTTTTGCTGTTGGAAAATCTGATCTTTGGAAAGGTTAAGACTTGCACAGTGCCATGATAACAGATGATTGGGGCCTCAAGTTCTAAACGAAAGATGCTACTCCTGTCTGTCTTAGGATGCTTCTTTATTTTATGTTGAGTCTGAATATCTTCGGTCCTATTTCCATGTTAGAATTCAGTTCTTCGTGAATTTTCAAAAAGTCAGAGTTGGGAAAATTTTCTTTTTCTCCCTTTGCCTGCCAATATTTTGAGTTGGCAATCCATCCATAACACATTTTACCCTTTATGAGCAGAAGCTGCTTTATTTCCTGCTTAAATCAAAAAGGGATCTTATCACAAGGGCCTGCAATAAGCACATTGTAAATAAACAGTTGTAAAATAAAGATGCATTGAGTTGAGAACAGTGGGAAATTGATTTGACTGTATTTCATGAATTGTGTTACGATTTTCAGCATGGATAATATAAATGATTTACAATTTCTTACACATTGGTATAGAACAAGTCATAGAAGCAAGTTATTTACTTGGATTTTCCAAAGAGTGATATTTCACCCCCTTCAGGTCAGAGAAACTAGGGACTTATGATTAAATCTTCTAGTGGTTACAGCATAGACTTTGGAGTGAGACTGAACCGAATTTGAAGTTCAGCTATACTATGAGGAAAAAACTATGACTCTCAAACATTTTACCTAATCATCAGTTTCTCCATCTGTATCATGGGGAAAATATCAATACTTGTTAGGATTTAAAGGGAGAATTTTGGTGCAGTTAACGGTCTTGGAGCCATGGACTAAGAATGTCGATTTTTTTACCCTGCTTGGGTTCTTCTCATGCCTATGTGCTCCTAAGAGGTTTGTGACATCTGGAACAATGGCAGACTGGGCTCCCCTCATAATTAGTGACTATAAGTGTAATTCCTTTTTTTTTTTTTTTTAAACAGAGTCTCAGTCTGGCTCACTGCAACCTCTACCTCCTGGTTCAAGCTATTCTCCCACCTCAGCCTCCCAAGTAGCTGGGACTACAGGTGTGCGCCACCATGCCCAGCTAATTTTTGTATTTTTAGTAGAGACAGGGTTTCACCATGTTGGCCAGGCTGGTCTTAAACTCCTGACCTCAAGTGATCCACCTGCCTTGGCCTCCCAAAGTGCTGGGATTACATGTATGAGCCACTACATCCGGCCTGTATATGTAATCCTGACAGTTCAACAAAGAGCTCTGGTAAAAAGCTGAATTGGAACGTGCAATGGTTTAGGCTGAAGAGTGTCATCTTAAACAGCCCCAGAATCTACGTTCTGGGATCTGCATACACACATCTGCATGTGCATATGAGGCAAGAGACCCTGGATTTTGGTTTCGCCTGTTAGGTTCATGGTATGATGTAGTGGAAGTCTAAGAAAGAGAAGAAGGCTCAGGGGCCATTAGTGAAACGTGTCCCCATGAATATCCCAGGCTCTGAGTGATCACATTGGAAATCCTTCCTTCCTTGGGGTGGCAGGCAAGAGGAAAAAGGGTATGGTCAGAAGTGCGCATCACATGAAGAGGGCCAAAGCAGCCACTGCCACAAGAGTTGTAGTGAAAAATGAATGAGAGAATGCATTAAAGCCCCTGGCAGGAGCTGCCTGTTGGAATTTATAAGGGGAGCAATAGAGATCCCCCAAAATTCCCACCAAAAAACTTTTAAACCCCGTTCCATTTTTTGGGTCTTTTCCAGCACTTTGTTGCTCTCTGTCTCTCTGTGTACATGTATGTTTGGACCTCACTGAAATTTTCCTAAATTGAATCTGTTTTTTCGTATTTGAGTGAAGCCAAATAAATTCCCAACTGCACACTAAAGGTGAAGGCCAACCTCCTAGCTTCTAGGTCTCTGTTCACACATCGGTTGAGAACTCATTGAATACATTTCAAAGAAGAATTTTATTTGGTTACTCAATTATTTTTCTAGCAGGTGGTATTTTCCTAGAAGACCATGTACTCTACTGTATGTTCAAATTACTGAAATCTGTAAGTTAGACATTGTCGGCTCATGAAAAGCACTCAAACTAATGGAAAAATCCACTTGTTGAGCACTTCTCTCTTGTTCTGTAATTTTCAGTAGCTTTGAGGACATTGTTGGAAATGGTGGAGTGAAGCTTGGCACTTTTCCCCATTGTACAGCTTGTAGCCCATTTCAATGCCATCTAATGCAGTAGTTCTCTAGGGGGATTTTTAGGTAAGATTAGGAAGAAAGAAAATCCCTTTTGACGGCAACTATAGCCTCTGATTTCATTTTATAAACAATTTTTAAGATAGTCATGGAGTGATAAAAGTATTATACTTTTTGCTTTGTGTTTACTATGGTGTAGTCTATGAAATGATCCAAAGAAAATATTTACTTTTCACACTACTTAGGATATAGTTCCACAATGTTCGTGGGAAAGAGAGTAACTATGTGAGTCTATGTGAGTTTACTGGATTGCTTTCCTTCTTTTCTTTCTTTGTTTTCTCCTTGCACTAGGCTACAGCATGGGTAAATGTTTAGCTTCAAGTTTAAGTGAGTTACTTTTTGTGTCAGACACATATATCAATGCACTAATTAGAGGAAATTCTGCCAAAAATAAAAAAGGCCTAGCATAGTTTCCCTGTATAGGGGATTATATGTGGGGTGATTTAAGGGGAGTCTTCAAAGCATCATAAGTCTAGTGCATTCCACCCCTTGATTGCCATGCACAGGGGCCCCTGTTCCTATTTATCCAGTTCTAAAGATGCCTCATTCAAACACATTCTGTCATACATCTAGCCGTATAACACCACCCTCTCCCCAGTTTGTTCTGCCTTCAGGTAGAGGTGCTGTTACGGGATTACTTTAAAGGCTTTTTGTTTTCCTTAAGAGTCTAGATCTCCAGGTTATCTCCACATATATCTGTCTTCTAAATCAATTCCATTCTTATGTGTATTAGTTTACTATTGCTGCTATAACAAATTACAAAAAAATTTAGAGGTTTAAAGCAACACAAATGTATTATTTTACAGCTCTGGAGATCTGAAGTCTGAAATGAGTCTTACAGGCTGAAGTCAAGGTGTCAGCAGAGCTGTGTTCTTTCTGGAAGCTCCAGGCAAGAGTCCATTTCCTAGCCTTTTCCAGCTGCTAGAGGCTGCCTGCATTCCTTGGCTTATGGCCCCATCACTCCTATCTCTATGTCCATTGTTACATGTTCTTCTCTGACTCTGATCCTCCTACCTTCCTCTTATGAGGACCCTTGTAATTACATTGGGCCCTCTGGGGTAATCCAGGATAATCTCCCATCTGAAGATTTTTAACTTAATCACATCTTCAAAGTCCCTTTTACCATGTAAACTAGCAGGTTCACAGGTTCTAAGGATTAGAATGTGAACATCTTTAGGGAACTATTATTTGGCCTATCATACTATGTAACTTCTTGATATTATCCAACCAATTGACTACATGAGAAATATATCCATCTCCAGAAAACCTCTTATAGATAGCAGGGAAGAAATTAAGTAATACACTAAAAACAACTACCATATTAAGAAAATACTGTTGGTATGCACTAGCCCTGTTTTCCCTGAGTTCTTTGTGTAGCAGATGATCCTGATCTTCATTCCTGAGTGGGCTACATCCTGGTAGTTCTGTTTGCCTAGGGTTGTAGAGGTTTATTGTTAACCTTTGCCACTGTGCACAGTTGTATGAGAAAATCTTCTGAAAGTGGTGAATGGTTGGTACAAGCTAAGTTCCATCCTTACTGTTCCTGTCTCCCAAAACCTTATTAACTAGAGTCAACTAGGGTCAAAATCTTAGTAACCAGGCAATCTGAAAACCACCATTTCCACTTCTAGCCTAAGTCCAATGGGCTTTTAGCTTACATGTTAGTTACCTTGTCTATAGGCTGGTATTGTTTTATAATCCCTATTTACTTTTATCTTTGGTGCTTTTAAGATTTTCTATTTGTCTTTGGTTTTTTACTTTCACTCTAATGTGTCTAGATGTGGATTTAAAAAAAAAAATTCTATTTGGACTTTGTTAGGACTTATATTTTGATGTTGGTGCCTTTCATCAATTCTGATTCTCAGCTGTTGGTTCTTCCAATAGGTCCATGTTGCTTCTCTCTCTCTCTTCCATCTGGGTTTCCAATAAAATGTTACTAGACATTCTTACTAAATATTCCATATCTCTTACTCTCTTTTCTGAATTATCTATTTTTAAGTCTCTTTGTGCTGCATTCTGCATAATTTATTTTGCTCTATCATCCAATTCATTAACTTTCTTCTATTATGTCCAGTCTGATGCTACATAAATCTATTTATTTTTAATTATGTGTTTTTATTTTGGCTATTGTTTTTTTCATTTCTACAACTTCTATTTGGTCCTTTTTAAGTCTTTTATGTGACTTATTTCTGTTTGTAATCCCTGAAGATATTTTCAAACCTATGATTCATTTAATAGTTATTTTTCAATCTGTTTGATCATTTCAATACTTGAAGTTTGTGAGAATCTGTTACCATTTTTTTTCTCTGCTAATTCTTATTTATGTTTCCTTGTGTGCCTGGTTATTTTTGACTGTATGATGGTCATTGTCCTTGAAAAGATAATTTTTGGGATTCCCCAAGGGCTAGGAACAAAATGTCCTCCTCCAAAGAGCTTTTTGCTTTGAGACCAGGTGTCTGAAGCAGCTACCAACCTTAGTTGAGGCCTCTCCTCAAACTAAGTTCATAGTCTGAGGTTCTCTGGCTTGTCCAGGTAAAACCACAGAAAGACTAGTTATGAGGTCACTATTTCTCAAGAAGATTTTTTTTTCCTCCTTATTTTTCTTCTCCTGTTGTGCTCAGTGCCAAGGCAGAATTCTCTGCAGTCTCCTGGGGCATAGTAGGGGCAGGTTTAATCTTGGTTCATTACTACTCTGAGAACATAACCCTTTTGGAGTTTCAGCTTAATGTGGGGAGGATATCCTATAAGACTCCTCACCTTGGGAAAACTATGGGCTTTGACTTTTCCTCTTCTTACTCCTCCTGAGTCTTTAGAATTGAGAACCAAGTGGGTAGTATTGACAGATGTCCTCAGGACAAGAGTTGCTTTCACACTCCAGGATTCAGCACATGTTGGATTCAGACTTTCTTCCAGATTTTGGCCTGATAATTGGTGTATTCGGTGTTTTTATCTTTTATCCAGATTATTTTTTTTTTATCAGGGGAATTTGTCCAAATAACTCAGCCTGCAATTACTTGAAACATGTCTTAGTCATGGTTGCTTGTTGTTGCACTTAATGACACTACTTATTTCTGGAAGATTGGGAGTAAAGTCAGCAGATCTCATATGTGTCAGTTGATAGCTTTGTTTCTTTAGCTTCCAGGTAAATTCCTTGCCCAGAACCAGTGTTGCATAGAATACCATGTGATGTACAAAGCCTCATAAGCCTTCAGACAATGATGCCATGGCAGAGAAGGTAAGAAAGGAAAATCCAAATAGCTCTCCTCTCCATGGCAGGAAAACCTCTATTTGTTTAACCTGCCACAAAGGCTTGTCCCCTTGAGGTGTCTTGTTCCCTTGGGTCTTATCCTAGGGCTGGGTAGGTCACCATTGCTGGAATACAGGAACTTGCAGTGGTTGTAGCCACATTAGTTTTTGAGAGGAGACCATTATCAAGATCATGTAGAGTCCACTGTGCCAACATAGCTGCTTCATTCATGAGTCCATTGGACAAGAACTGACTGACTGCAGAAGGCAAATGGTTAACATTTGCAAATTGGTTTATCCTGGCAAATGATGGCAGTCTCCCTACAGTGGACTAATAGGAGAATGTTAGGTTAGCCTCTCTCACAGGTTTCTCAAAGATTTCTTAAGCCCTTTTATTTAGTCGGCTGGCCCAAGGAGGGCGAGAGACACGTGGAGCAGAGCCACCCAGCCAATCCCAGCTTGGATCAGCAGACTGCCAGCTGATAGGGAGATGTATGAGTGATACCAATTGACTGTTTTTTTTAAACCACTGAGTTTTACAAAAATAGCAGACATAAAAATTCGTCAGACTCTTAGTGGGCATTATTTCTATTTTATTCTCACAAACCTCATGTGCTTGAGTGGGACCTCTTCAGTCATCACAGGGATTCCCATCTCACCTGACTGCCTCCATGTATGCATGAATGCATGTATATATGTATGTATTTACTTTAGGCTGAAGCCTTCTATTATTTCTCCTTTGCTTTCTACATATTGTATATATTTAAGGTGCACAACATGATGTTTTGATAGGCATATACGTAGTAAAATGGTTACAACAGTCAAGCAAATTAACATCCACTATCTCACATAGTAATCTGCTTTTTTTGTGTGGCAAGAGGACCTATAATCTACTCTTTTAACAAAAATCTCCAATACAATGCAATGCAATATTATTAACTGTGGTCTTCATGTTGTAGCTATGATATCTAGACTTGCTCATCCTACATACCTGCAACTTTGTATCCTTTGACCAACATCTTCCTATTTCCTTTCCCTCCATCACCCCGATAACCATTTTATTTTCTACCTCTGTGTGTTCAACTTTTTTTCATGATTTTTCTTTTTCTTAGATTCCACCTAAAAGTGAGATCATACAGTATTTTTATTTCTGTGTTTGGCTTATTTCACTCAGAATAATGTTCTCCTTCATCCATGTCGTGGCGAACGGCAGGATCTCCTTCCTTTGTTAAGGCTGAATAATATTCCGTTGTACATAGAGTTGCATTGTTTAACAGCAGGGATATGTTCTGAGAAATCACTGTTAGGTGATTTTGTCGTTGTGCAAACATCATAGTGTGTACTTACACAATCCTAGATGGCATAGCCTACTGTACACCTGGGCTATATGGTGTAGCCTATTGTCGCTAGGCTACAAACCTGCACGGCATGTTACTGTACTGACTGTAGGCAACTGTAAAACAAGGGAAAATATTGTGTATATAAATATAGAAAAAGATATAGTAAAAATACAGTATAAAAGATAAAAAGTGGTAGACCTGTATAGAGCACTTACCGTGAGCAAAGCTTGCAGGACTGGAAGTTGCTCTGGGTGAGTCAGTGAGTGAGTGGTCAGTGAACGTGAAGGTCCTGGATGTTCACATTCTCTGTATAAACACTCTACAAGGAGGGCACGCTAAATTTATTTTAAAAAATTGGGCCAGGTGCGGTGGCTCACACATGTAATCTCAGCAATTTGGGAAGCTGAGGTGGGCAAATCATGAGGTGAGGAGTTTGAGACCAGCCTGGGCAACATAGTGAAACAACGTCTCTACTAAAAATACACAAATTAGCCAGGCATGGTGGTGGGCACCTGTAATCCCAGCTACTCAAGAGGCTGAGGCAGGAGAATCACTTGAACCCGGGAAGTGGAGGTTGTAGTGAGCTGAGATTGTACTATTGCACTCCAGCTTGAGCAACAGAGTGAGACTCCGTCTCGGAAAAAAAAAATTATTTATTCAATAATAAATTAACTTTAGCTTACTTTAACTTTTTTTACCTTATAAACTTTTAAATTTTTTAAACATTTGATTCTTGTAGTAACAGCTTAAAACACAAACATACTGTAAAGCTATACAAAAATATTATTTTCATATCTTTATTCTATAAGCTTTTTTAAATTTTTACTTTTTAAACTTCTTTTTGTTAAAAACAAAGATACAAACATGCATATTAGTTTCTTATATAGGGTCAGAATTATCAATATCACTGTCTTTCACCTTCATATCTTTGTCCCACCAGAAGTTTCTGGGGCAATAACACCTATGGAGCTATCATCTCATGATAACACTGTTCCTTCTGGAATAATACCTGCTGAAGGACCTGCCTGAGTCAGCTTTACAGCTAACTTAAAAAAGTAAGCAGAAGAAGTACACTCTAAAAGGGATAGCATTGTAAATACATAAACCAGTAACAGTTGTTCATTATCAAGTATTATGTACTGTTCATATTTGTATGCGCTCAACTTTTATGCAACGGGCAGTTCAGTAAGTTTCCTACACCAGCATCACTACAAACATATGAGTAATGCATGTGCTATGATGTTGTGGCAACTACAACATCACTAGGTGACAGGAATTTTTCAGCTCCATTATAATGTTATATGTCACCATTGTATATGTGGTCCTTCATTGACTGAAAAGTCATTATGCAGCACATGACTGGATATATATCTATATCTATATCTATATCTATCTATATCTATATATCTCACAGTTTCTTTATCCGTTCATCCATCAGTGGACACTGGGCTGTTTTCTACTTGGCTGTAGTGAATAATGCTGCAATGAATGGGAGTGCAGATATCTTCACAAGGTAGCATTCTTTGCATTTAATTACTGCCTCTTGGGATCAGTCAGCTCCAGTACCAACTATCTCGTTGCTGCTAATAATCTCATTTTGGTTACACTCTGCTATTTTTATATTCCAAGTCATGTCCAGAGAGTGTCTGTTATCCATAGTGTCTTAATGGAAAAGGTAGGGCTGGCTGGCATTCCTTCCTTTCGGTATTTGCTTTCTGTCTTCTGCAGGCGTCAAAGGAATCACCATCAGTCATCATCATCCAGGGTTTGATTCAACCTCCAGTCACTAAATGTACATCTTAAGTAAGCTGTCTTCATTGCAATGAATTTGAGTTGGTCTGAAAGTATATTTTGTCCTCCTTCGATAAGCTCCTGTAAATTTCTTAGCAACATATCCTCTCCCTAGTCTTCAACAGTCTTCCCTGCACAATACTTATAACTTCTGAGTAGAATTCTTCTCCATCCTATCTCTTCACATATTCCTAAGCCATATGACTCTTGGGCAGACTGACACACTTACTGTTCCTACCCTCTTGGGCAGACTGACACACTTGCTGATTTACGGGAAATGTCTGGAGCATTCTATAGTTTGGGGTTCTTCCATTGTGACTTCTCAGATCATACTTTTTGCCAGTTAGAATATTAATGTTAACCAAAACCCTGAACATCTGTGAATCCAAAAGACTGTGATAATCAGCAGTGCTTATCCTTAGCCTGTGGCTCTGGTTTGCCTCCTTCGATGTCTAACGGAGCAGAAAGTTTTCCCTGCAGCGGAACTACACAACGGCCAGCCCTGTCTCCTTATGTGCTTCCCTCTGGGCAACTTGGAACCAGCTCTCTTCTTCGCAGTGTAAACAGCCTGATGCTGTGAGAAGCTCTCTTCTACCCTTGCTTGTGCTTCTTATTCCTTTTGAGTTGCCCTTTACCTCAAGGGATCTGAAGCAACAGCTGATATTTGCTTTGCATGGCAAGGCATGGACTGTTTGCTTTCCGTGTTGCCGTGGGAAGGATCTCTACCTCACAACCCTCATCTACTTCAGATGATAATGCTCATTTTGGAGGACTTGTGGTTCAGAGTCTGCACCTTAGCAGTCTTCTCTGTCTTAGGGAATTGAAAATGATACTCACAGACTGCTTCACTAACGGTTGTTTGTTTTGAGGATGCAAGTGGGCTCAGGTTAGAACATGAAACTCATCAGGACATCAGGAACTGTAACCCTCTCGGTCCCCTGCTGGTCTCCTTATCTTTCTCATGGTCCGCATGATGTCTCTTTCTGGTGGAGTCTCTGTTTTGTTCTGTGAGTCTACTCTGTTTCCATTTGTCACCAACTAGCCAATCCCCTCCTTAACATCTAATGAAATATCTTGAGGGAACCAGTCAGTTGACTTGATTAATTACCATTGTCCTGGTTCCTTTTACACAAGGCCTCTGCTTTGGTATCTGGGTGCCATGGGTCAGAGACTCACACCTGTCCTAGGCAGTTTAACCTAGAATGGGAAGAGAAGTATGGTGGCCATCACAAGGGACATACTATATAGCCTTATTTCCCAACATGTTCCCAGGGTCACATATTCCCTAGATGAAGTCTATGGATTAAGCATATTTTCCACACTGGTGTGTGGCATGAACGATTCCTTCAGAGCCTGTCCACTAGCCTGGTGGTCAGTAGGGCCATTGGTCTCCAGGCCTGTCGGGCACTGTGACCACCTTTCCTGGGTACTAAGGGCTATCTCGTCTGGTAGAGCATCGCTTTCCCTCACTTGATCTGGCCATTGATTCCCACACTCTCACTCTTCTGAGCTAGTGCTCATGACAATACCAATGAACCTATGAGATTTTTCTTGCTTCCCTTTATTACCTGAGGATGAGAGGCAAATGTGACATCAGGACAGGTCCTATGGATAATCAAAGTAGGACGTTCATTCATTTATTTTTACTCAGTACATATTTAAAGAACACTTTGAAAGGCATTGGGGCTCACAGCAGTGAATGAAACAGCCATAATCTAGTAGCGAATAAAAATGTCAATTAAAAGGGCAATGAGTGGTATAAAGTGCAAATATAAGTACTCATCAGAGTGAGAGAGGGAGGGAGAGAGAGACAGTGCCTTTGACAGGTGTTGCTTGTTCATTTACGCATTTGTGCATTTATCAAAACATACTAATTGAACACCTACTATGTGCTAGGCTGATCTGCTTACTAGAATGTAGCAATGAAGAAAACAAAATCTATACACTACAGGTTTTTATTAAAACAAGAAAACCAATAACATGTGAAGGTGTTGTCAGTGGAAAGTAGGAAAGTAGGGTAAGGGGTAAGAAAGTGATGGAAAAAGAGGCATTACTTTTGATACAGTGGCCATGGCAGGCTTCTCTGAAGAGATGACAATTGCTCTAAGCCCTGGTGGAAGCAAGGGAGGGTACTCTGTGAATACGTAGTGGGAAGCATTCCAGAAAGAGGGATTAGCAAGTACAAAATCCTGAATCAGGAGTGCGCTTGGCACGTTTGAGGAATAGCAAGGGGTCCGGCAAGAAGTCAGGCACAGAGAGGAAGGGTCGAAGAGGCAAGGAGAATAACTGGAGACACAGCCTGGGACCAGAGCATGTGGGGCCTCCCACACCATGGAAAAGACCTTGGATTTTATTCTAGTGAGGTAGCTTTGTGCAGAGGAGTGACATGATCTGATGTACATCGTGAAAGAGTCAACACTGGCAACCTTGTGGAGAACAGATTATAGTTTTGAATGAATTACTGCTGTTTTTGAAGGAAATTATACCTAAGCCTATATATTTATAGGCTTTCAAATACTACTCATGATCTAGGAACTGCAAAATAGGCTTAGTTCCATTTTTCTCTTAACCAGAAATGTTATAGATTGCTATGCCAAGGTGGAGGCAGATTTATTGGCATAAAGTAACTAAACCATGACAATTCCACTAGGAAGACCAAATAGTATCTTTATAATGGCTGGGACTTTATAGACACAAAAGTACAAAATGATATTACCCCCTTGTGAGGGTTAATACTGAGTGTCAACTTGATTGGATTGAAGGATGCAAAATATTCATCCTAGGTTTGTCTGTGAGGGTGTTGCCAAAGGAGATTAACATTTGAGTCAGTGGGCTGGGAAAGGCAGCCCCACCCTTAATTTGGGTGGGCAGCATCTTATCAGCTGCCAGCGTGGCTAGAATATAAAGCAGGCAGAAAAATGGGAAAAGAGTAGACTGGCCTAGCCTCCCAGCCTACATCTTTCTCCCGTGCTGGATGCTTCCTGCCCTTGAACATCAGACTCCAAGTTCTTCAGCTTTGGGAGTTAGACTGGCTGCCTTGCTCCTCAGCTTGCAGACAGCCTATTGTGGGACCTTGTGATCATGTGAGTTAATGCCCCTTATTAAACTCCCATATACACACAAATATATATACACATATGTATAGATATATATGATATATCTATCTACATATATATCTATGGATACATATATATACATATCTATATCGATATATGTGTATATCCTATTAGTTCTGTCCCTCTAGAGAACCCTAATTAATACATCCCTTTAATAATATCTCAAACCCTGTTCATATTCCATCTGTGAATACTTTATTGCTTCTCTTACTTTTAAGGGCATTATACGCAAGTCAAGTTCAGCCCTCCTTATTCCTCATAGCCATAGTCCACCTGGCAGGTCATGAAAAAAATGACAACAATGAAACCAGGAGAAAGGAAGACTCCTGCAGCGTCTGCCCAAACTGGATATACTCTAGTTCAACATAAAAAATGGCTGGGTTCAGGTTTGAAGGTCTAGAGTGGGTCTTGACCATGTGCTGGGAGAATTATCAAAGTGACAGGAGCTTTTTGTTGAATAATCAAGCACTTTGTCAAAACAGAAGTGCTTTATGAAAATCAAGCTATTTTTTTTCTCCCCTCCAGCTATGTTTTTTTAAGAAGGGCTGCCAAACGGCATTTTGGGCAGAAACTGTTAATTTTCCTTTAAGTAACATACAAAAGGAAGAGTCTCACTGCCCCCAGCATGGGGGCAATTTAATAAAATCACAAGCAGCAAAGCCATGAACAGCTAGGATCTGTGATCTATAATCAGTTGTTGTTGATTTAACAACTTGTGCATTTTCTTTGAGTTTGGGTTTAGCCTGGAGGCATGGCTTAGTTTTATTAATGGTTTTCAAGCATGAGCTAGATTGCAATTTTGTAGAGATTTTGAAGGGGCAATTGTAAATATGAAAAGAATGATTGAATCAGATAAC
Source organism: Hylobates moloch (assembly GCF_009828535.3). Lineage (NCBI taxonomy): Eukaryota > Metazoa > Chordata > Mammalia > Primates > Hylobatidae > Hylobates > Hylobates moloch. Next base: position 13,967,166 of record NW_026652292.1, read on the forward strand.
CTCTAAGCTCCATTTCAACCCCGAGGTTCAATGATTACAGGAGAGAATCTTGAATTTTAAGTGCAGAAGCTTTGAGCTTTGCTTTCTGTAATTTAATCTGGTGATTCAAAATTGATCTGTAGGACCTTTTTAGGGTTTCTATATGAGTTTGAGGAAAGCAATTTTCCTCTTGGGAAAAGAATGTTTCAGCCCTGAATGTCCAACTAAACCTTCATTTAATGATAGAAAAAAATGTGTTTGAGAAAAAATTTCCATGACAGCAACTGTCCAAAACAACTGTGAGGATAAAGATGTTCTATATGTGTGCTGTTGTATTCAGTAGTTGCTAGATACACAGGAGTGCTTAGCATTTGAAATGTGGCTGGTGTGACAGGAATTTAATTTTAATTTTTATATAATTTTAATTAAAATTTAAATTTACACAACCATTTGTGGCTGGTGGCTAATCTTTCAGACAGTACAGTTCCAAGATAACTTGAATTGTTCAGTATTAAATAATACAGAAGGACTGAAAATGTAAACATTTCTATTTTACCCTAAGTCAAGTAAGCATAGTAATTTATCCACATTTTATCTCCAATCCTGGTATGTATAGATGCATGTACGAAAGCATTTTATATATCTCTAGCTATGTCTGCCTCTGTATCTATCTACCTATCTATTATTTGTCTTTCTATCCATCTACCTATTGTCTACCTACCTATCCATCTGTCTACCTGTCTATCAATCTATTGCCTATCTACTTGTATATCCATCTATCTGTTCTCTCTTTCTCTCTCTATCCAGCTATCTATTTGTCCATCTATGTATTGAATGTTTTCAATAGTACATTTTGCAACATGTAGGGGGAGGGGAAATGCAAACTACTGTAGGACAGAAAAAATATGATGAAAGTTATTTGTATGAATTTCAAAGATAGAATTATCATGATTTCTTCCAAAAAGAGAAAATTTAAAAAAGCAAACATAAGAAAAGTGTGAGCAACCACCTTGTTTAGTTTTTGATACCTCATGAGGGCAAATTAGCTTCCATAGTGCTTCAGCATGCATTTGGAAAATTGAAATCATACGCTCTCTAGAAGCAATTATGCTTTCTCCAATTCATGATTTGGAAATAATGATTTCTAGGTCCTTCAATCTTTGCTAACACTGTGCTTTGCAATATGTAGACCAAGGTAAGAAAACAATGTTTGGGATAACTGAGTCCTGGGTTCACTTTTCATGACTCTGATGCTTTTCTTTTTTTGTAATGACATTGAATTGAGGGAAGAGAGCTTTTAAAGACAGAGTAGTAGGAAAGGATTGACGGGTAGAATGCAGTTTGGTAACAGCCTGTAAGAGGCTATGGTATTAGCTTAGTGGGCATACAGTAGAAATAAGATTATTAAAAAAATTTCATAGAGTAAAAGTTTAATTTCTTCTTTTATCACCACGGAACATGCCATTATACAAGGAATCTTCATTATAAACTGAAATCATTGCAACTTCAGGATGTCTCTCCTCCAGTGGATTCTCCTCATAGGCTGATCTAATTCTTCTACTTTGAATTTTAAGTGGCTCCTCTTTGCTTGCAAAATCAAGACACTTTCCAAAAACATCTGCTTCTCAGTTTCCAGTGAAGTATACCCAATGGTAGAGACATGAACTTCAACCCTGGAAAATCTGGGGAGTGGCTTGAAGCTGACTGCAGCAAGTGGGACACTCTTTAGAAGTCTTGTGTTTAATCTTAAAAATTCACATGATTGTCACATTCACTGTGTATTTCTCTGTATTAAATCTGTGTTTCTCTGATTATACAAATATTTAAAAATACTATCAGGAAAAAACAAACATTGACAAAAAATTTTCCTGCCTGAATTCCTGTTTCATTGAGTGGTTGGATTATGTATAAAATATTGTACTGAATTTATCAATGTTAGAAAATTGTGCTGAGTTCAAGAGCAATGTAATGATGCATTATTAATATATTTGCCAAGTAGGCTATTTCTTTGCTGCCTCTTGATGTCACAATATTTCAATAACCTAGACTTAAAAAGATACATGAATATAATTAGCATTTCCTCTTTTCATTCTATAGAAATTTCATCAGTGTAATCCCTGGAGAGAGAGGCCCATATTTTGTCAGAGAGGTGGTGACAAGTAAGGATTTCAGTTGCTATTGGTAGGCATTTTGATGAGTACCTCCCTGACAGGCAGAAGGGTTGAATAATGTGCAGATGAAAACATTTCTGATTTATGATTTGAATCTCTTTTATTGCCTCAAGAAAGCACTTCTCAGAAGACTTTTTCAGAAGTGAATGTTTTTGATCTTGCATTTTATCAATGATAATTTTAATCAGATTAAATTGAACCAATAGTCTCAATTCTTAGTTCCCTTGATCTACTTTCTTATCTAAATCTCAAATTAAATTTTCTCTTTGTTAAAAAATTTTATATTAAAGTCTATAACTTTAAAATTATTATTTTAATTGACATAATAATTGTATATATTTATGGGGATGGGGTACATTGTGATATTTTGATATATGGATACAATGTGTAATGATCAAATCAGAGTAATTAGCATATCCTCAACTCAAACATTTATCATTTCTTTTAGTGTTGGGAGTGTTCAAAATCTGCTGTTTTAGCTATTTGAAAATATACAACAAATTGTTGTAAATTATAGTCTCCCCTACAGTGCTACAAAACACTAGAAGTTATTTCTAGTAACTGTAATTTTGTATTCACTAACTAACCTCTGGCTATCCTCTCCCTTATTCCCAGGCATTAGTAGCTACCATCCTACTTGCTACTTTTGTGAGATTTACTTTTTTAGCTTTCACATATGTGTGAGAAAATGTGGTATTTTTTTTTTCTGTGCCTGGATTATTTCACTTAAGTTCATCCATGCTGTCACAAATTACAGGACTTTATCCTTTTTTTATGGATAAATAGTATTCCATTGAATATGTATATCTATTGAATATGTGTATCACATACACAACATTTTCTTTATCCATTAATCCATTTATGGACATTTAGATTGATTCTATGGCTTAGGTATTGTGAACAGTGCTGCAATAAACACGGGGTTGCAGATGTCTCTTTAATGTACTGATTTCCTTTCCTTTGGATAAATGCCCAGTAGTGGGAATGCTGGATCACATGATAATTCTATTTGTAGTTTTTTGAGGAACCTCCATATTCATTCTCCATAGTGGCTGTGCTAGTTTACATTCCCACCAAAAGCGTATAATAATTTCCACTTCTCCACATCCTTACCAGTATTTGCTATTTTTTATCTTTTGATAACAGCTATTCTAACTAGGACGAAGTGATATCTCTTTGATGATTAGTGATGTTGAGCATTTTCTTGTATACTTTTTGGCCATTTGTATATCTTCTTTGAGAGATGTCTACCTGTTCATTTGCCGATTTAAAAATTGCATTTATTATTTTTTCCTGTTGAATTGTTTGAGTTCTTTGTGTATAAATCCATAATGAATTATTTGTGGATAGACAGTTTGCAAATATTTTCATCCTTGGTGGATGACTAGTTTGTAAATATATTCTACCATTCCACTGGTTGTTCTACCATTCTCTTCACTCTGTTGTTTCCTTCACTGTGCAGAAACTTTTTAGTTTGATGTAATCTTATTTGTCTATTTTTGTTTTTGTTGGCTGGGCTTTTAAAGTCTTATTCATAAAATCTTCTCCCAGACCAATGTCCTGAAGTGTTTCCCCCATGTTTTCTTCTACTAATTTCATATTTTTGGGTCTTACATTTAATCTTTAATCCATTTTGTGTGATTTTTGTGTATGGTGAGAGGTGGGGGTCTGGTTTCATTCTTCTGCATATGGATATCCAGTTTTCCCAGCACCGTTTATTGAAGAGACTGCCCTTTCCCTGATGAATGTTCTCAGCACCTTTGTCAAAAATCAGTTCGTTGTAAATATATGGATCTGTTTCTGGTTTATCTATTGTGTCCCATGGACCTATGTACTTGTTTTTATACTAGTGCCATGCTGTTTGGTTACTATAACTTTGTAGTATATTTTGAAGTTGGGTACTGTGAAGTCTCTACCTTTGTTCTTTTTGCTCAGGATTGTTTTGTCTATTTGGGGTCTTGTGGTTCATATGAATTTTAGTACTGTTTTTCCCCCTATTTCTGTCATTGTTTTTTTGGCAGGAATTGCATTGAATCTGTAGATTGTTTTTCGTACTATGGTCATTTTCATGGTATTGATTTTTCCAATCCGTGATCATGGGATGTCTTTCCATTTGTTTCTATCCTCTTCAGTTTCTTTCATCAGTGTTTTATAGTTTTCCTTGTGGAGACCTTTCACTTCCTTGGTTAAATTTACTTCTAGGTATTTTTATTTTATTTTTTGTAGCTATTGTAAAGAGATTGATTTCTTGATTTCTTTTTCTGCAGTTTGTTATTCGTGTATAGAAATGCTGCTGGTTTTTGTATGTTAATTGGTATCCTGTAAATTTACTTAATTTGTGTATCAGTTCTAAAAGATTTTTGGTGGAGCTTTTAGGTCTTTTTATATATAAGATCATATTGTCTGCAAACAGGGACAATTTGACTTCCTTCTTTCCAATTTGATGTCGTTTATTTGTTTTTCTGACTTAATGTTTCTGAATAGGACTTCTAGAACTATGTTGAATAGAAATAATGAGAGTGGACATCCTCATCTTGTTCTAATTCATAGAGAAAAAACTTTCAGCTTTCCCTCATTCAGTGTGATGTTAGCTGTGGGTTTGTCATATGTGGCCTTTATTGTGTTGCAGTATGTTTCTTATTGAGAATATTTATCATGTAGGAATGCTGAATTTTATCAAATGCCTTTTCCTGTGTCGATTTAGCTAATTATATGACTTTTGTCCTTCATTCTGTTGATGTGATATATCCCATTTATTGATTTGCATGTATTAAAACATTTTTGCCTCTCTGGGATAAGTTCCACTTGGTTGTTGTGAGTAATCTTTTTAATGTGCTGCTGGATTCAGTTTGCTAGTATTTTGTTGAGGATTTTCACATCTATGTTTATCAGGGATATTGGCCTGTGGTTTTTTGTTTTTTTTTTTTTTAAATTTTCGTTGTTGTGTCCTTGTCTGGCTTTGGTGTCAGGGTAATGCTGACCTCATAGGATGAATTTGAAAGAATTCCCTTGTCTTCAGTTTTCTGGGAGAATTTGAGAAGAATTGATATTAATTCTTCTTTAAATGTTTGGTAGAGTTAAGAAGCGAAGTCATCAGGTCCTAGGCTTTTCTTTGTTGAGAGACGTTTTATTACTGATCCAGTCTTACTATTCTGAATTGGTCTATTCAGGCTTTCTATTTTTTCTTGGTTTAATCGTGATAGGTTGTATGTGTCCAGGCATTTATCCATTTCCACTTAGCTTTACAATTTGTTGGCATGTAGGTTTTTTGTAGTAGTTTCCAATGATCCTGGTTTTGTGTTTCTGTGGTATCAGTTGAAATGTCTCCCTTTTGTTTCTGAGTTTATTTGGGTCTTTTCTCTTTTCTTGGTTAGTGTAACTAATAGTTTGTTAATTTTGTTTATCTTTTCCAAAAGCCAATTTTGCATTTTCTTGGTCTTTTGTATTTTTTTTCAGTCTCTATTTAAAAAAATTCTACTCTCATCTTTATTGTTTTTTGCTTTGTACTAATTTTGGATTTGGTTTGTTATTGACTTTCTAGTTCCTTGGGAAGCATCATTATATTGTACACTTGAAATCTTTTTTACTTTTGGGAATTTAGGCATTTATTGCTATAAGCTTCCTTCTTAGTACTGCTTTTGATGTATCCTATAGATTGTGGTGTGTTGTGTTATTATTTTCTTTTGTTTCAAGAAATTTTTAAATTTCCTTCTTAATACCTTTATTGACTCTTTAGTCATTCCGGAACATGTTTTGTATTTTTCATGCATTTGTACAGTTTTCAAAGTTGCTCTTATTATTAACATCTAGTTTTATTTATTCCATTGTGGTCAGAAAATATACTTGATATAAAAGTTTCAAAATTCATTGACACTTATTTTGCGGCCTAACATGTGGTCTCTCCTTGAGAATGTTCCATGTGCTGATGAAAAGAAAGTGTATTTTATACTTTTTGGATGAAAAGTTTTGTATATGTCTGTTAGGTCCATTTTATCTAAAGTGCACTTCAAATCCAGCATTTCTCTGTTGATTTCCCATTTAGATGATCTTTCCAGTCCTGAGAGTGGGGTGTTGAAGTCTCAGATATCATTGCATTGGAGGTTATCTCTCTCTTTACATCTAATAATATTTAGTTTGCATATCTGAGTGCTCCAGTGTTGGGTATATATATATTTACAATTGTTACATCCTCTTGCTGAATTGATTCCTGCATCATTATTTAATGGCATCTCTTTGTTTATGTTTTTTGATATAAAGTCTTATTTTATCTGATATAAGTATAGCTACTCCTGCTTCTTCTTGTTTTCTGTTAGTGTGGAATATCTTTTTCCATCTCTTCACTTTGACTGTGTGTGTCCTTGCAGGTGAAGTGAGTTTCTTATAGGCAGTATATGTTGGATTATGCTTTTTTTTAATCCATTCAGTCAGTCTATGATTTTTAAGTGGGGAATTGAATTCATTTATATTCAAGATTATTATTGATGTGTGTGTACTTACTTCTGTGGTTTTGTTAGTTGCTTTGTGTATCCTGTGTTTTCTTCTTCCTGTCTTTTGTTTATCATTGCAGTTTGTTGGTTTTCTTTGGTGATGAGGTTTGTTTTTTTGTCTTTCTCCTCTGTGTATCTGCTTTACTAGTGAGCATTCTACTTTTGTGCATTTTCTTGATGGTTATTATTGTCATTCATTTCTAGATATAGGACTCCCTTGAGCATTTCTTGTAAGGCTGGCCTAGTGATGATGAATTTCCTCAGGTTTTGCTTGTCTGGGAAAGACTATTTTTCCTTCATTTCTGAAGAATAGCTATTCTTGGCTGGAAATTTTTTTCTTTCAGCACTTTGAATATATTATCACATTCTCTCTTGGCCTATAAAGTTTCTGTTAGCCTACTGGAGGTTCTATTATATGTGGCTTGACACTTTTCTCTTGCTGTTTTTAGAATTCCCTCTTAGTCTCTTGACAATTTGACTTTAATGTGCCTCAGAGAGGGCTTTTTTGAGTTGAATCCATTTGGGAACCTTTAAGCTTCTTGGGTCTGGATGTTCGTATCTCTCTTAAAACTTGGGGAGTTTCAGCTGTTATTTCAATTAATAGGTTTCCTATGCCATTCTCCATCTCTTCTCTTTCTGGAATTCCTGTAATATGAACTTTTGTTCACTTAATGGTGTCCCATAAGTCTTGTAGGCTTTCTTCACTCTTTTTCATTCTTATTTCTTGATTTTTATCCTTTGGGTAATTTCCAACAATGTGTCTTCAAATTCAGAGATCCTTTCATAGAGAAATACTTTTACCTGCATTTAGGTCTAAGTTTGCCAGTTGGGAAGGGTGCAGTGTCTCTTTTCTGGGTAGATGCAGTGGTATAGTCTTCATGCAGCTTTTCAACTGCCTTCAATGGCAGCAATAACTGTGGGTGCCTCATAAAACAGGAAATAAGAATGAAAAATGAGGGAAGAAAGCCTTCAAGAATTATGGGCCACCATTAAGTGAACAAAAGTTTATATTATGGGAATTCCAGGAGAAGACATTTGTGGCAGCAGTGATGGGATTGTAGGTTGTTAGGGTCTTTGGTGGCAAGGGCTTTTGGGATCCTCCTATTTTCAATTTCTCCATAATGGGCAGGCTTAGCTCAGGGGATTCCTCTTGCTGTCAGCTCTGACATGTCCAACAAGCAGCTGTAATGGTACTGGGTTCCAGGTGCAGGTGCTTGGGGAGGCTGTGGGGCTGGGTTCCTAGGCTCAGGGTCTCATGAACCTTGTGGCACCTGGATCTTGGGTGCAGGTTTGCTTTCTGGTATGGTTGGATGTAGGTTGCCCAGAAAGTTATGATCTGTGACTCTGAGCCACCCCCTAGCAGTTCAGGCCCATGGGGGCAGGGCACAACACTGACCTGACTCTGGGGAAGAAGGGGTGCTCTGGATGTTTGGAAACAGAAAGAAGGTTATGGTTGCAATTTGGGAACCTCAGCCAATAGGACTCAGTGGAATCTCAGGTCCCAGGATATGAGGCACCTTGCAGTGGTGACTAGACCCTGGAATGATGGGGCTCAGCTGTATCCCAGATTCTGTGAGACCAGGTGCAGTGGCAGCAAGTACTCCAGGATGGTTGAGCACTGCTGTCATTTGCATCCCGAGGGGCAAGGAGCAGGCACAGCGATGATTTTACTACCTAGATAGAGGGGTGTCTTAGCAGCTCTGATCCTAGTGGGCTAGTCTAGCTCTAGGGAAAGAGGGTACTAGAGTGTTTGGTCTGTAAGGTGGGATGTCCTAGCTCAGCCAGGACATATGCTCTGTTTCCCTGAGATATGAAGTACCACATCAACTAAGCCCCAGGATGTGTCGTTGCTCAGCTTGGTCAAGGTACCACCTCCCCCTGGAGTGGGGGCGGGGGTAATGTGCCTCTTCAGCTCAGGCCTAGGGGTGTGGCTGTTCTGGGCAGCCCAGACATCATTTCCCTGGGAGGCAAGGCACCACTTTAGCTTAGGTAGTAGGGTACATGACTGCTTTGGGCAGCCCCAGGAGACAGGGTACTGCTTCAGCTCAGACCCAGAGGGGTGGGACTGACCTGGGCAGCCATAGCATCATTTCCCTTGGATGCCTGGTGTTGTTTCTTCCCCAGCTCAAGGAAGCAAACTATAGCAGTGACTGGCAAGGGTTTTTGGAGCATCTCTTCCAGGGCACTATTTTCTTGTCAGGCAGAGCGCAGCTTAGGTTCAGGCCCCTAGGCGCAGGGTGCAGCAATGCGCGGAGAAGGGCAAATGGAGTACCTCCACCGAAGCACCATTTCCAGGAGGGAGTGTACAGCTTTAGCTTGTGCCCAGGGACAGGGTTCTGCAGTACTAGGAGAGGTGGATGGAGCAGCTCTGCTTCAGCACTGTTTCCCCAGAAGGAAGTGCTCTGTTTTAGCTCTGGTCTCCAGTTGCAGGGTGCTATAGCAGCCAGTGGGAGGGGTCAATAGAATAGTTCTGCTGAGGCACCGTTTTCCCAGGAGGCAGCACACAGCTTTAGCTCAGGCCCCTAGGTGTAGGATGCAGGTATGACTGGAGAGGCAGATGGAGCGGTTCTGCCAAAGCACTGTTTCCCCAGAAGCGAGTATGCAGCTCCAGCTTGGACCTGAGGGGGCAAGGTGCCACCACAGCCTGGGGGCCAGGCCCGGTAAGTGGAGTGGCTCCAGTGCCTCTTGGCCTCACAAGGAGGGGTGTAACAGCTGGTTGTAGCTGGGCTTGCGGATGTTGGGCCACAGGGTAGGGGGTGGTTCTGGGCATTCATCCTGGAACAAGACACACCCCAGCCATAGTTCCAGTTCTGAGATTGTATAGTGCAGTAGCCCCACAGGACACGGGATGAGTCACATGTGGGCTTCTTCTCTGGGGGACAACAGCTTTGTGGACTCCAGGCAGTTCTCTCAGCTGGGCTTAATGCCTGTGAGAACTGCAGGGGACTCCAATGGTGAGGACTGGAAGAGCCCAAGGTGTTGCCAGGGTCACTGAGATCCTCTTGCCTACCTTACATTTTCCCTGCAGGAAGAAGTTGCCCCTGGTTCTCAGCTGATCTTGGCTGGGGGGGATGAGGTGATGGAGGTCAGGTGTTCTCTATTCTGTTCTTTATGTTGTTATCCGAAGTTTCTGTGGTCACCTAGGTTTGTGTTACTCATTTGATGTATTCCAGCACTGTCTTTTAGTTATTTTTGTTAAAATGCAGTTGTTTATTTATTGTTTTGGTTGCCTTTGTTGGGGTGATGAATGCTAGGGGCTTCTAGTTGGCCATCTTGCTGACTTCTCCTCTTAAAGTTTATAACTTTTATCAGGACAATGCATGCATGCCATTAAAACATCCCTGCCATGCTCACTTATTGGCTAGGAGAAGCCCATTGGAAATGTGACTTGATATGAAGATGGGATGAGGTTTTTGGAGCACAGAGCCTGGCTCTCTCAATTAATGGCTCTCCCTCCACTTCAGAAAAAGTATTATTTAACATGCCAGGAGAATTTGTTCCCTTGAGCTGTGTGGTCTCTATCTCAGGCCTGGGTAGGTCACTGTCATGGTTAATACTGAGTGTCAACTTGATTGTATTGAAGGATACAAACTATTGATCCTGGGTATGTCTGTGAGGGTGTTGCCAAGGGAGATTAACACTCGAGTCAGTGGGCTGGGAAAGGCAGAACCACCCTTAATCTGGGTGGGCACTGTCTAATCAGCTGCCAGCATGGCTAGAATATAAGCAGGCAAAAAAATATGGAAAGAGAGACTGGCCTAGCCTCCCGGCCTGCATCTTTCTCCCATGCTGGATGCTTCCTGCCCTCGAATATCAGACTCCAAATTCTTCAGTTTTGAAACTCGGACTGGCAGGAGTGGTTCTAGAGGAACAGAATATTAAGGATAGAGTTCTTTCATTGGTTTTGGGGCTTCTAGAGTTGGCTGCTTAATATGATTAGACCCAAAAGTGCTAAGGACTCTACTTCTAATGGTATGGAGAACATTGACAGTCCTTGGCATGAACTGTTTAGAGAGTTATGCAAAACAAATGCATTTGACACTCCTGATTCATCACTCATGAGAAGCAATGAGTTTACTGACTCTATAATACTACCTTTGATCATATGTGGAGAACAAAGGAATATAATAAAGCTGGTTGGTTGCTCCTAAGTTCAGTGGACAAAGTGAGGAAAAAAAATGATGAACTCAGGAATTCTATCTCCTGGCTTCAGAAGAAAATACGGAGCCTCAAATCTGCTAATATTGCCCTGAGTGAGAGTCTTATCTCCTGTACAGAAAGAGCTGAAATTGTGGAAAAACAGACACAAGCTCTTATCATGCGAGTTGCTGACCTGCAATGAAAGGTGCATGCACAGCCTCACCAGGTGTCTGCTATTAACGTGAGGGCATTGATTGGAAAAGAAGGGGACCCTGAAACTTGGAATGGGAATGTGAGGGAGGACTCTGATGAAGTTGGGGACACTGAGTTTGTAAACGCTGATGAACCTTTTCTGCCAGAAGGAACAACTTCCCCATCCCCAGTATTGGCAACATCCCCTCCTCGACCCGTGCTGCCACCAGCCTTTCCACCTTTGTCTGAGGAGATAAACCCTGCGCTGCCTGAGACAACAGTGATGGCTTCCCCTCAGGCAGCTGCCAGGCAAGATAATGTTGATTTTCCTCAGGAGCCACCCCCAACACCCCATTTGCTTCTAGACCTATAACTAGACTAAAGTCCAGGTGGGCCCCTAGAAGTGAGGGTGACAGTGTGACCCATGAAGAGGTGTACTACACTTGAAAAGAACTGCTTGAGTTTTCTATTTTATATAAACAGAAATCTGGAGAACAGGCATGGGAATGGATATTAAGGGTGTGGGATAATGGTGAAAGGAACACAGAGTGGGATCAGGCTGAATTTATTGATTTGGATCCACTAAATAGGGACTCTATATTTAATGTTGCAGCTCAGGGAGTTAAAGGTTTATTTGCTCGGTTAGCTGACATACGGACTAAAAGATGGCCCACTGTGAACAAGCTGGAAATGCCTCATCTCCCTTGGTTTAATGTAGAGGAAGGGATCAAAAGGCTTAGAGAGACTGGGATGGTGGAGTGGATTAGTCACTTTAGACCTACTCATCCCAGCTGGGAGGGTCCAGAAGATATACCCTTGATCAATGCCTTGCAAAATAGATTTGTGAGGGCAGCACCTGCATCTCTGAAGAGCCTTGTAACTGCTCTTCTCTGTATGTCAGATGCAACAGCGGGAACTGCAGTCACTCAATTACAAAATTTAAATACAATGGGAATAATTGGATCCTGAGGCTTCAGGGACCAAGTGGTAGCACTCAACCATGAAAGGCAAGGTGGGTGTAGCTACTGTAATGGACAGCAGAGGCAAAGTGGCAATCAGAATAGTCTGACTCGTGTAGAGCTCTGGCACTGGCTAATTAGTCACGGTGTTCCTAGAAGTGAAATTGATAGGAAGCCTATCGCATTCCTACTTACTTTGTATAAGCAGAAAACTTCTAGTTCAAACGGATAAAAGACTAATTTGAATTATAAAAACAGAGAATCAACGACCCTCAGTCAATTTCCAGACTTGAGCCAGTTTACAGACCCAGAAGCCCTTGAATGAAAGGGAGGACTGGTCCCCTTGAGGAAGGACCCCACTACATTACAGACAATTTATGCAGTGAATCTTTCTCCCATCCTTCCCCAAGGAGACCTCTGGCCTTTTACCAGGGTAACTTTGCCCTGGGGAAAGGGAAATGATCAGACATTTGGGGACTACTGGACACTGGCTCTGAGCTGATGTTGATTCCGGGGGACCCAAAATGTCAAAGTAGGGGCTTGTGGAGGTCAGGTAATTAATGGAGTTTTAGCTCAGTTCTGACTTATAGTGAGTCTAATGGGTCCCTGGACTCATCCTGTGGTCATTTCCCCAGTGCCAGAATGCATAATTGGCATAGACATACTTAGCAGCTGGCAGAACCCCCACGTTGGCTCCCTGACTGGTAGGGTGAGGGATATTATGGTAGGAAAGGCCAAATGGAAGCCACTAGAGCTGCCTCTGCTTAGAAAAATAGTAAGTCTAAAACAATGTTGCATTCCTGGAGGGACTGCGGAGATTAATGCCACCATCAAGGAATTGAAAGACGCAGGAGTGGTGATTCCCACCACATCCCCAATCAACTCTCCCATTCAGCCTGTGCTGAAGACAGATGCATCTTGGAAAATGACAGAGGATTATTGGAAGCTTAACCAAGTTGTGACTCCATTTGCAGCTGCTATACCAGATGTGGTTTCATTGCTTGAGCAAATTAACACATCTCCTGGTACCTGGTATGCAGCCATTGACTTGGCAAATGCCTTTTTCTCCATTCCTGTCCGTAGGGTCCACCAGAAGCAATTTGCCTTCAGCTGGCAAGGCCAGCAATATGCCTTTACTGTCCTACGTGAGGGGCATGTAAACTCTCTGGCTTTGTGCCATAATCTTATTTGAAGAGACTTTGATTGCTTTTCACTTTTGCAAGATATCACATTGGTCGATTACATTGATGACATTATGTTGATTGGATCCATTATGTGAGCAAGAAGTAGTAAACACACTGGACTTATTGGTTAGACATTTGTGTGCCAGAGGATGGGAAAAAATCTGACTAAAATTCAGGAAACTTCTACCTCAGTAAAATTTCTAGGAGTCCAGTGGTGTGGCCTGTTGAGATATTCCTTCTAAGGTGAAGGATAAGATGCATTTGGCTCCTCCTACAACTAAGAAAGAGGCAAACAGTGAGCCCATTTGGATTTTGGAGACAAGACATTCCTTATCTGGGTGTGTTACTCTGGCGCATTTATTGAATGACCCGAAAGGTTGCCAGTTTTGAGTGGGGTCCGGAACAGGAGAAGGCTCTGCAACAGGTTCAGGCTGCTGTGCAAGCTGTTCTGCCACTTGGGCCATATGACCCAGCAGATCCGATGGTTGAGGTGTCAGTGGCAGATAGGGATGCTGCTTGGAGCCTTTGGCAGTCCCCCATAGATGAATCACAGTGGAGGCCTCTAGGATTTTGGAGCAAGGCCCTGCCATCTTCTGCAGATAACTACTCCCCTTTTGAGAAACAGCTCTTGGCCTGTTACTGGGCTTTGGTGGAAACTGAACGTTTGACTGTGGGTCATCAAGTCACCATGTGACCTGAACTGCCTACCAAGAACTGGGTGCTTTCTGACCCATCTGGTCATAAAGTGAGTCATGCACAGCAGCTTTCCATCATCAACTGGAAGTAATATACACGTGACTGGGCTTGAGCAAGTCCTGAAGGCACAAGTAAGTTACATGAGGAAGTAGCTCAAATGCCCATGGTCTCCACTCCTGGCACCCTGCCTTCTCTCCCCTACCTTGCACCCATGGCCTCATGGGGAGTTCCCTATGACCAGTTGACAGAGGAAGATAAGGCTAGGGCTTGGTTCACAGATGGTTCTGCATGACATGCAGGCACCATCCAAAAGTGTACAGCTGCAGCACTACAGCCCCATTCTAGGACATCCCTGAAGGACAGTGGTGAAGGAAAATCTTCCCAGTGGGCAGAACTTTGAGCAATGCACTTGATTATGTGCTTTGTGTGGAAGGAGAAATGGCCAGATGTGCGATTATATACTGATTCATGGGCTATAGCCAGTGGTTTGGCTGGATGTCAGGAACTTGGAAGAAGTATGATTGGAGAATTAGTGATGAAGAAATCTGGGGAAGAGGTATATGGATGGGCCTCTCTGAGTGGTCAAAAAACTGTGAAGATATTTGTATCCCACGTGAATGCTCACCAGCAGGTGACCTCAGCAGAGGAGGATTTTAATAATCAAGTGGATAGGATGACCCGATCTGTGGATGCCACCCAGCCTCTTTCCCCAGCCACCCCTGTCATTGCCCAATGGTCCCATGAACAAAGTGGCCATGGTGGCAGGGATGGAGGTTACACATGGGCTCAGCAACAGGATTTCACTCACCAAGGCTGACCTGGCTCTGACAGCTGCTGGGTGCCCACTTTGCCAGCAGCAGAGATCAACAAAGCATTCTATATGGTACCATTCCTTGGGGTTATCAGCCAGCTACCTGGTGGCAGGTTGATTATATTGGACCTCTTCCATCATGGAAATGGCAGAAGTTTGTCCTCACTGGACTAGACACGTACTCTGGATATGGGTTTGCCTATCCTGCACACAATGCTTCTGCCAAGACTACCATCTGTGGACTCACAGAATGCCTAATCCACACAGCATTGCTTCTGACCAAGGCACTCACTTTATGGCTAAAGGAGAGTGGCAGTGGGCTCATGCTCATGCAATTCACTGGTCTTATCATGTTCCCCATCATCCTGAAGCAGCTGGATTGACAGAACAGTGGAATGGCCTTTTGAAGTCACAATTACAATGCCAACTAGGTGACCATACTTGGCAGGGCTAGGGCAAAGTTCTCCAGAAGGCCATGTATGTTCTGAATCAGTGCCCAATACATGGTACCATTTCTCCCATAGCCAGGATTCACAGGTCCAGGAATCATGGGGTGGAAGTGGAAGTGGCACCACTCACCATCACCCCTAGTGATCCATTAGCAAAATTTTTGCTTCCTTTTCCCTTGACATTACGTTCTGCTGGCCTAGAGGTCCTAGCTCCAGAGGGAGAAACACTGCCACCAGGAGACACAATTCCATTAAACTGGAAGTTAAGATTGCTACTTGTACACTTTGGGCTTCTCCTATCTTTAAGTCAACAGGCTAAGGGAGTTACAGTGTTGGCTGGGGTGCTTGACCTGGACTATCAAGATGAAATCAGTCTATTACTCCACAATGGAGGTAAGGAAGTTTATGTATGGAGTACAGGAGATTGATTAGGGCATCTTTTAGTATTACCATGCCCTGTGATTAAAGTCAATGGGAAACTACAACAGCCCAACCCAGGCAGAACTACAAATGACCCAGAGCCTTTAGGAATGAAGGTTTGGGTCACTCCACCAGGAAAAAACCATGACCTGCTGAGGTGCTTGCTGAAGGCAAAGTGAATACAGAATGGGTAGTAGAAGAAGGTAATCATCAATACCAGTTATGACCACGTGACCAGCTGCAGAAATGAGGACTGTAACTGTCATGAGTATTTCCTTCTTCTTTTGTTAAAAATATGTTTATGCATGTACACACTTATGCTAAGAAAATATCTTCATTTTATTTCCTTTCTCCTTTATCATGTGATATAAGATTTATTGACTTCACATCAGCATTTAAGTATTGTTAACTTTATGTAATAGTATTTGGGTTGGGGATTGGTGTGTTTCTGGTTGTACAAAGGATAGTTGTATTATGTTAGGTATAATTATGACTTTATTATTGTCTTTATTTGAAGATTATGTATGATCTTAGGAAATGTGTATGGGTTCAAGTTGACAAGGGGTAGACTTGTGATGGTTAATACTGAGTGTCAACTTGATTGTATTGAAGGATACAAAGTATTGATCCTGGGTGTGTCTGTGAGGGTGTTGCCAAGGGAGATTAACATTTGAGTCAGTGGGCTGGGAAAGGCAGAACCACCCTTAATCTGGGGGGGCACCATCTAATCAGCTGCCAGCATGGGTAGGATAAAAGCAGGCAGAAAAATGTGAAAAGAGAGACTGGCCTAGCATCCCAGCCTACATCTTTCTCCCGTGCTGGATGCTTCCTGCTCTTGAACATTGGACTCCAAGTTCTTCAGTTTTGGAACTCGGAGTGGCTCTCCTTGCTCCTCAGCCTGGATATGGCCTACTGTGGGACTTTGTGATCATGTGAGTTAATAATTAATAAACTTCTCTCTATAGATATGTATATACATTCCATTAGTTCTGTCCCTCTAGAGAACCCTGACTAATACAATCACTGTTGCTGGAATATCAGAAATCTGCAGCGGTTGTAGCCAAGTTGGCTTTTGAGGGGAGACTCATTATTATCAACGCCACGCAATGTCCACCATGCTGTCATAGCTGCTTTGTTCGTGAGTCCATTGGATAAAAATAGACCAACAAAGGAAGGAGGTGATTTGCAGAGCAGTTCATCCTGGTAAATGATTGCAGTCCTTGGTGGTCGGCTATGAGGAGGGGGTTTCAGCAAGCTCCCTTAAAGGTTTCTCAAAGATTTCTCAAACCCTTTCACATAAGAGGCTCCTGGGTGGTGAAATGACACACCTGGAAACTGTGAAGAATGGAACTGCTACACACTGTATCAAATATTTCAAATTTCTGAAATGTCCCATTCCTTGGATACTGTCTTCTGGAGTTCTCCATCCTTTTGTTCTCTTTTTGGCTGGGAGCAAGAATGGAAGAAAGAAAATGACTGCTGCTCCTAACAATATCAATGACCTTCATTGTTTTAAGCCTCCTTTTTTTCACCCCTGTCACTCATTCTTATCCCTTCTCCTCCACGACTGGAGTCATTAATCACCTCCTATCGTTCTTTCCTGCAAACTCCTCTATATGTGTTCCTGGCTTTGACTTCCTCAGCTCATACTAATCAATGGACATTTCCCAATCCATTTTTTTTGTTGTTGTTGTCCAGAGTTAGTTTTCAAAGCTCCTTCCCATTCCATGGAAAATGTCTTGAAGCACTCATTTTTTGTCATCTTGCTTATTCTATCAAATTGCCTGTTTTTACACCCCATCGAACACAGTGAGAAAATCAAGAAGCAAGCACTTCATTCTCGGTGAATGATGAAATGAATACTGATGCATTCCTTGTTCTTAATGGACTGGGGTATGACAACCACCACTCCAGCAGTTTTGTCTTCATTGATTTGGCTCCACACTTGATTTTCTAGTCAATTTTTCCCGTTGACCCCATATCCACTAAAACACTCACTGATTTTTAAAAATTTCCTCATCAGCTATTTTCCATTCAAGTATGCTGAAAATTGACATGTTTTCACAGAAGACCACCATTAAAATTATTAAATATTGAACATTTATATGTTCAGTCAGCTGTGAATAGAGAAGCTCAGTTTCTCAATCAGGTTTTCAATATGTCTTCTGGGCACATTAAATTATGCCATTTTCAGGTTTAGCTTGGTAAGGACACCTTTTATATTTGTCCTCTCTTTTTGACCTAAAGCACTTCTGAAAATATTGACATCTAAGAGTTGTATCAAATCTCTCCTCTTACTTGAGTTTCACCTTTTAATGGATTGCTAACATTGGCTTAAAGGTCCTACAAATTTTTTTGCTTTTTAAAATTGTACATTTCCTTGTAGACACCCTAGCAAAGATTTCTGTCTTTTTAGATGCAGACAATTCTGATTACATTCTAACAATTTTTAATGATTGATTTAAATATTGCTTTGAAATTAATCTTTCATGTATTTACTGCTAACAGAGTTCTCTTATGAGACATTAAAGTTAATTTGTTATCCATTTGACACATATCTATTTTTTGAGGAATATGTTGGTTGCTTCCAGATTTTGGCAATTATGAATAAGGCTCCTCTACATATTTGTGTACAGGTTTTATGTGGACATACATTTTCAGCTTACTTGGGTAAATACCAAAAAGTGTGATTATTGCATTGTATAGTGAGCCTATGTTAGTTTTCTAAGAAACTGCCAAACTGTCTTCCAAGGTGGCTGTACCATTTTGCATTCCCAGTGGCAATTGTTCCACATCCACCAGTGCTTGGTGTTCCTGGGAGGGAAGGAAAATTATGTAGGTCAGAAACTTGGACATAAAAAAAGGACAAGCATTAGAGAAGGAGTAAGTGAAGATAAAATATAATATTTTCTTTATTCTTAATTGATCTAATAGGCAACTGTTCAAAATAATAATAGCAACAATGTATTGATTGGCTCTGTCTTATAAATAAATAAAATGAATTATAGCAATGTTATAAGGGACAGATGGGAGGAATTGAGAATACTCAGTTATAAGGTACCTGAACTATCCATGAAGTGGTATAGTGTTATTTGAATCTAGACTTAGATTAGTTGTTAATGTTAACTGAAAAGTCTAGAGAAATCATAACAATTTTTAAAAAAGTATATTGATATGCTAATACCATGTATTTTATATACATACATATGTGTATATAAGTATTTTATATACATACATATGTGTATATAAGTATTTTATATACATACATATGTGTATATAAGTATTTTATATACATACATATGTGTATATATTTTATATACATACATATGTGTATATACGTATTTCATATACATACATATGTGTATGTAAGTATTTCATATACTAAGTATCTTAGTATTTTATACACACATACATATGTGTATAAAATACTTGTTCAGAGAGGTCAATCTACATCTTCATTGTGTCATAGCTGGTAGGTGGCTGGGTGTATTAGTCCATTCTCATGCTGCTAATAAAGACATACCCAAGACTGGGTAATTTATAAGGGAAAGAGGTTTTATTGATTCACAGCTCCGCATGGCTGGGTGGCCTCAGGAAACTTACCACCATGGGAGAAGGGGAAGCAAACACATCCTTCTTCACATAGCAGCAGGAAAGAGAAGTGCAGAGCAAAAGGGGAAAATTCCCTTATGAAACCAGCAGATCTCATGAGAACTCACTCCCTATCACAAGAACAGCAGTGTGTGGGGGTAACTGCCCCCATGATTCAATTACCTCCCACTGGGTCCCTCCCACGGTACGTGGGGATTATGAGAACTACAACTCAAGATGCAATTTGGGTGGGCACACAGCCAAACTGTATCATGGGGCCAGCACTCTGATCCAGGCCAATCTCAGTTGACCCCATAATCTTTCCTCCTCAGTAATAATTTTTAGTTTTTAGTTAGGTACAAAACAGCTTCGAATGCTGAAGATACGATCTAATTTAATATACATACATTTCAGATTGAGACGAACATATATTAAAAATGTGTAACAGTACAGGACAGTATATAAGGACAGATAGAGGAGAAGAATTCAGAGGAGGTAGACAATGCTGTGATTCAGGCAGCATTGATGTTTCTCATTCACGTAAGAGGCAAGGATGCCTATAAAGAGTGAGAATGTTGGGCCAGGAAGCGAGGGCTTAAATAAAGGGGCAAAGAGTTTGTCATTGCTAGACCAGGGACTCCACAAGTGGAGAAGAGGAAACTAGTAAAGAGGTATGCAGGTGGACAGTGATACCAAAACATGGGGCTGAGACCCAAGAAGGTGAAGTGCTGAGAGCTCATTGTGGCCAATAGGTTTGGATAACCATCAAGAAAGAAAGCAGAAGGTTGGAAAATGGAATGCAGGACCATGTTATGAGCACGAAATGGCAAATCAGGCAAAAGGAATTGGAGGAAATTGGAAAACTGACTGAACTCCACACAATTTCTGTTGGATATTGATATCGTATAGTCCCATCACATACTGGGTTCTATTAAGTGGCATTCTCTCCAGTGAATTTGTAGTGAAAGATGGCAAAACAAACACATACAAACACACTCCTTTTGAGAGGAGTAAGGACAGGGAATTTCTTTGTAATGACAACTGGTAGAAAATGTATCTGCTTATTATTTGATGATTTCATTGCTCAATACAAAACCTATTATTGAGTGAGACGTTACTACTGCATTCATGGATCCCTCAGCATTGATTTTCCACCAGTACCTGAAAACACTCCTTGAAACCAACAGATAGCAACAGGTGAAGAACAAAGTTTAGATTTTAATGGTTATTCAATATTATAGAGCTTGAAAAAGAATTCAGGAGTCCGGCCTTTTTATCTGAATATGTGAAGCTCAGCATTGAACTCAATGAAAAAGATCTTTAAGGAAAGTCTTTTTGGCTGTATTCACCCTGAGCGGTAAAGGCTTGCCTTTCAAGGACAGCTCGTGGTCATTCCTGGTTGTCAAAGCTACAGCTGTTGAATTGATATGATGGGCGATTTATAATAAGAAAAAAGTAACAGCCACAGTGTATTAGTCAGGATTCTCTAGAGGGACAGAGCTAATAGGATAGATGTGTACATAAAAGGGAGTTTATTAAGGAGTATTGACTCACACGATCACAAGGTGAAGTCCCACAATAGGCTGTCTGCAAGCTGAGGAGCAAAGAAGGCAGTATGAGTCCCGAAACTTCCAAAGTAGGGAAGCCAGCAGTGCAGCCTTCAATCTGTGGTCAAAGGTCAAGAGCCCAAAAGCTGAAGAACTTGGAGTCTGATGTTCAAGGGCAGGAAGCATCCAGTACCGGAGAAAGATGTAGGCCAGAAGGCTACACCAGTCTAATCTTTCCACGTTCCTTTGGCTGCTTTATCCTAGCCACACTGGCAGCTGATTAGATGGTGCCCACTCAGAGTTAGGGTAGGTCAGCGCCTCCCAGTTCACTGACTCAAATGTTAATCTCCTTTGGCAACACCCTCACAGACACACCCAGGAACAGTACTTTGCATCCTTCAATCCAATCAAGTTTACACTTAACATTAACCATCACACATAGAGTTAATAAAAATTTTGTACTACATACTTTGAAAAAATGCAACATTGTAGAAATAAACACAGTGAATACCGACATACTCTCTGTTGTAGTACTGTCTTTTAAAGTGGCATGCCAATACAAACACCATGTATACTGTATTTGACTATCATAATAAAATACCACAGATCGGTTGGCTTAAACAACACAAACTTATTTTTTCACAATTCTGGAGGCTAGAAGTCCAGGATGAAGGTATTGGCAGGGCTGGTTTCTTCTGAGACCTTTCTCCTTGGCCTGCAGATGACCCCCTCCCTGCGGCGTCCTCACATGGTCTTTCCTCTGAGTGTTCGTGCATCCCTGGTGTCTCTCTGTGTGTCCTTTTCTTTTCTTATAAGGACAACAGTCAGGTTGGATTAGGGCCCACTCATATGATCTTACTTAACCTTAATCACTTTTTTAAAAGACCTTATCTCTAAATATAGCTTCATTCTAAGGTAGTGAAAGACTTCAACATGAATTTTGGGGTGACACAATTAAGCCCATAACAAATAGATGATAATGATTTCTGTGGGGAGGTGGGGAAGGGAGGGTGCCCTTGTGTCCAGTATAGGGAAGTTTCAAAACTGTGTCGGAGGAAGGCATACTTTTTACTTCTCCAAATCTACATGAGTTTTCCCTTGAGTTGCTGGAGGAGATGTCTGAACTGGCTCCTGAAAGATGAGTAATAGTTCCTTCACTCCCTGTCAACAAACACTTAGTGAGCATTTACTGAATGTTAGGCACTATTCTAGGCTCTGGGGATGAAAAAGTAAACAAGACAGAGATGCTTTATTGTTGCTCTCTTATTCTAGCAGTGATGGTGCTCAATAGACAAATAAGCAAGTCATGTAAATTCACACAACAATAAATGCTTTGATGAAAATAACACACTTTAATGGGATAATGCCAGGCAGTGTGAAGTTTCTTTAGATTGACACCAAATTATGTCAAATCTAAAGAACAGACTGAGAGGGAAACTCTTAAAAAAATGACGTTTATTTGGAAATGGGCATTGCAATGGGAATACATGTGGGTGTGTAAAAGGAGGTACAGGAAGAGAAGGGGTTTTAAAGGGAAAATAAAGAGGGTTACATAAGTTGTTTTGAGACAATTAACCATTGGATATAAGGATCAGTAACAAGGCTGGACAGGAAGTTGCTGGGCAAATGTCCTCAAAGAAGTATTTTTCTGTGTAATGTGGTGGTGATCTTTGTGCAAGGTTATGGTTTTGGCAGAGACTTTTGTGATAGTTTCTTCATCAGGCATTTGTACGTGGCAACCCTCCCTTCATGACCTTCCCAGTCTTTACTTTTCAGGATTTAACACAAGTGACTCCATTTTGATTCTGACAACTTTCAAAAGATGAAGAGTTTCAGAAGGCGACATTTGAACTAACACCTGACTGAGGAGAAAGGAGCAGAGATCCCGTGATCTCAGAAAAGAGGTCTTGGTAAAGCACCAGCAGGCAGAGGGCTTGAGGCGAGGATGTGCATAGCATGTTCAAGGACTAATAAGAAGGCCAGCGTGGCCAGAGTAAAGAGCATTAGGGGCAGTTGTGGGATATTAGGGCAGAGAAATAAGCAGAGTTTTAGGTCATGAATGGTCTTGTAGGCCATGGTAACAACGTTTGATTTTATTCTGGGTAAAATGAAAACACAAGAAGGTGTATGAGCAGATAGTGTGACATGCTCTAAATCACTTCTCTCTAATAGGATTTTCTGCACTAATGGAAAAGTTCTATATCTATGCTGTCCAATATGGTAGCCACTAGCCATATGTGGCTATTGAGTGTACAAAATGTGGCTAGTGCGACTAAGAACCTGCTTTTCAATTTTAATTTAAACAGCCGTATGGGGCTAGTGGCAACTACACTGGACAACACAGCTCTACATGGGTCAGTCTGGCTGCTGCATGGGACTTAGGTTGTGGCGGGGAGCAGGGAAGCTCTGCATCTTCATGGAAGAGATATACTGGCTTGGATGAAAGCATCTGCAGTCCAGGGAGCTGAGAAATGGCTGGATGCAGGGTATATATTTTTTTTTTTTTTTTTTTTTTTTTGAGACGGAGTCTCGCTCTGTCGCCCAGGCTGGAGTGCAGTGGCGCAATCTCGGCTCACTGCAAGCTCCGCCTCCCGGGTTCACGCCATTCTCCTGCCTCAGCCTCTCCGAGTAGCTGGGACTACAGGCGCCCGCCACCACGCCCGGCTAATTTTTTGTATTTTTAGTAGAGACGGGGTTTCACCGTGGTCTCGATCTCCCGACCTCGGGATCCGCCCGCCTCGGCCTCCCAAAGTGCTGGGATTACAAGCGTGAGCCACCGCGCCCGGCCGATGCAGGGTATATTTTGTAGGTAGAATCCACAGGCTTGCTGTCAGATTCCAGGAGATTGAGGAAAAGAGAGGAGAAATGAGTTGTCAAGTGAAGACGAAGAGAAGGGTGTGCATTTCAGGCAGAGGGAGCAGAGTGGTGAGAATGCCAGGAGGGCGTGACAGCACACTTGTTTGGGAACTCAATCAGTTTCTTACCAGCTGCCTGTGAAAGGTTAGGTGGGGAATTTCAGGGAACAAGGCATAAGGGGTAGATTGGGCTAAAGGTATCAATGCTGAAAAACTTGTGGTTTTGTTCTTAGTACAACACATGTGGAGGTGCTAAAGGGTTTGTGTTAGAAAAATGATGTGGACATGTTTGTGTTTTAAATTAATTTCAATAGGTCCAGTGTGCAGAATGGGTCTAAGGAGAAAATGACAGGAAGAACGGAGGCTTTTGGGAGGCTACTCCTACCACCGAGACCCCTACAATAAACATCCTCATGCATACTCACTTGTGGATAGCTCTGTAAGCATTTCTATGGGATCCATATTTAGCAGTGAAACTGCTGGGTTATAGGGTGGTGTGATGATTTATTTTATGTGTCCACTTGGCTGGGCCATGGTGCCCAGATGCTTGGTCAAACATTATTCTGGATGTTTCTGTGAAGATGTTTTTGGATGAGAGGAACATTTAAATCTGTGGTCTTTGAGTAAAGCAGATTGCCATTCATCATGGGGTTGGGTCTCATCTAACCTATTCAAGGCCTTCACAGAATAAAGACTGACTTTCCCAGAGCAAGAAGGAGATTTTGCTATCAGATGGCCATTGGACCATTGGACTTGAACAGCAACTCTTTCCCTCTTTCCTGGGTCTCCAGCCTGCTGACCTCCCCAATCAGATTTTGGACTCCCAGCCTTCACATTTATTTAAGGCAATTCCTTAAAATAAATCTCTCTCTCTTTCTTTAAACACACACACACACACACACACACACACACACACACACACACACACAACACACACACACACACACACACACACACACACACACACACACACACACACACGGCCCTGTTGATTCTGATTCTCTGGAGCCATATACTTATTTCTGCTCTCCAGAATGGCTGTATTCACATGGCCCAGAGATCTGGCATCTACATTCCCCACCCACACTGGGCATTAGCTAGCTTTCTAAGTTTTGCCAGACTAATGAATGTAAAGAGTATCTCATACTCTTCCAACTTGCATTTATTTTGTAACTAATAGGACTGAATAACTTTTAAGTTTCCTTATCCATCATTTGCCTCTTCACACTTAGGCCTTTTTGCCCTCCAAATGGGGCTCCTGACGTTTTGTTATTAATTTGCTAGAACTCATCTTTCCATTAGTCCCTTGTTGATTTCAGGTATTACACATACATTCCAATGCCACTTCTCTTTGTTATCTTTGCTCAGGGTAACTTTCAGTTAATATAATTTCTTAATATTGGTGTGATGAATGACATTTTTAGCTAGTGAGTTGTGATTTTGTGACACAGGTAAAAAACATTCTACGTTTTCTTCTGTTGATTTTGTATTTTTTTTTGTTTAGATCTTTAATCTTTCTGGAATCTACATTTGTATGTTTTAGATAAATATTGCTTTGCTTTTTTTTAATGAGAGAAACAGTTTCTCCAAAACTATTTACTCTTTTTATTTCCCCCCATTGTTCAATGATATCATTTTCATCATCAGGTATGTTTTTGAGTCTTCTATTCTATTATTCTATTGTATATTTGTCTGTGTGTGTGCCAAAACTCAGTTTAAAAAAAGCACTACAGTTGTATAGTCTGTGTTTATGTATTCTAGAGGAAGTCCTACTTCTTTACAGTTTTTTCCCCATTTGACCTACGTTTTCATAGGCCTTCAATCTTCCATATTTAATGTGGAATAAATTTCTTGCATTAAAAAACATATCCTGCAACTGTGATTGAAATTTAACTGATTTTATGGGCTAATTTGGGAAGAAGTGGCTTTACAAAAAAAATCTTGTCTTATTGTAGAGCACAAAATATCTGTCCATTTACTCAGATCATTATTACTATGTGTTTAATGAATATTTATAAGTTTTTTCTATCAAAATCTTGAGTATTCTGTGGAACTAAACTTTTTGTTGCTCTTCTGATAGATATTTCAAAAGTAAGATTTAAGAAATTTCAGGAGAGAAAAGATAGTGACTTTTATAAGTCGATCTTTTATCTGTTAACCTATTATTGTCAAAGAGTGATAGTTTTATCTTTCATTCCAATGTTTAGATCTTTTCTTTCTTTCTTATTGTCATGACCAAAACCTCATATGGAATAGTGGTGGAGACATTGGGCATTTAAAAAATAATTCTGCTCTTAAAGGCATTGATGAAATCAAGTTTTCCCATTAAGAATAACTTTGTTCTAGGTGTTTTGAATACAACTTTTACCAAGTATGTTTATCAAGATAGGCTAGGCTATGCTGCAGTTAAAAAAACAAAACAAAACAAAACAAAAACGAAAACAATGCAATGCCCTAATAGCAGTGGCTTATCCCAGCAACATAGTCCTCTGTGGAACTGGGAAACCTTCAAGGGCACTTGTCCTCCACGTGCTGATGGCTTGAAAATTTGGGTCATGCTATCTCAATAGAGGACTCCTCCATGGAGAAGGAGGAATGAGAGACCAAAAAATTATGCATACTGTTTCACTGCTTCTGCACATATGTGACAAGTAATTGTCCCCTGGCAGTCCATTGGTCAGAACTGGTCATGTGATGCTACCCAGCTACATAGGGACTGAGATGTGCAGTTGGTTGTGTGTCCGTAAGAAAAACAAAGCCAGTTAGGGTTGAACACTAGCAATGTTACCACATCAAGTTAAGGAAACTTCCACCAGTTCCTCATTTTAAATTAGAAGTGTGTGCTGACATTCACCAAAATACTTTTCTGCATTGATAATATATTATGGTTTTCTGCTGTAATCTATTGAGGTGGTAATTACTTCATTAGATCTTCTGATGCTTAATGTTCCTGGGACAAAGCCCACCTCCTCATTTTGTGCTTTTATACACCATTGGATTTGCTAATATTACCTAATGCTTCAGTTGGGATTGTCTGCATACACGTTCACACTAAAAATAGATCCATGATTTTTTTCTTGTATTATCCTTATCTGACTTTAGACTCAAGATTATGCTCACTGTTACTTTTTTTCCATTTTCTTGAGCAATTTGCATAAAATAGAAATTAACTATTCCCTGAAAAATCCTGTAAAACCATTTGGGCAGGATTTTTTTTTTCTAGGAACTCACTCATTTCAACTAGATTTAAAAATTTATTTATGTGCAGTTTTTCATAATACTTGGAAATATTACTACATTTTTATTCTGTATTTTGTTTATTTTCATCTTCTCTTTCTCCTCCTTAAGGAGTTTGTCAGAGGTCTGTCTAGCTTATTAATCAGTTGAGAAACCAAGCTGTAGACATGCCTACCTTCAACTCTCCAACCCCTCAATTTACACACATTTGACACAGCCTTCAGTTTTCCCAAAAGTTCATGGAATCCATAACTTCCTCTCACTTCTCTGGTTTCATCAGTGTTGATTTTGGGGGAATGTCAGCAGTCGAAGCTTGTTTGCCATCTTTTAAGAAACTAGAGACCAAGACTTTTTTGTGTGCAGGAGGCTGCTTTTGTGAGTAAAAAAAGTAGATTTCTAATCTAGACACAGCTACACACTCACTTACAGTATAACGTTGGGAAAGACATTTCTTTGTGCCTCAATCTTCTCATCTGCAAAATGAGCAAATATAACTTCATTAGATGAGTGTCACAAACTCTCTAAGTTCTAAAGCTGTATTGAAGCTTCATGCATGTGATAGCTGGAGTTCAGCAAATATTCGCTGCCCTGCCCATCTCACTGTAGGAAGAGTACACTTCCTTGCTACTCTGATGTGGGACTTGGCTGTGTGGCCTGTGGCCAGTGGAATGTTAGCTGACATGACGCTTGCAAAGGCCTAAAATATTTGTGTGTTTGTGGCTTGGCTCTGGCAACCTAGTGATTTTCCATGAGGAGTACATGCCCAGGTACTTCTGCCCCTAACCCATGGGCTCCAGAATGAACACTTGTACAGCAGACTAGAACCTAAACTATAGCCTGAAGTAATCCTACTCATCATCAGCCTGAAGTAGAGCCATTCTGTTTGGCTCCATTGAACTGCGGTTGACCTCAGGCCTATGAATGTGAGGATAAATGCTCAGTTTAATATATCAACGAGTTGAGGGGTAATTTGTGACTCAGAATTACTATGGTTGTAACTGATTAATATAATTTAGTTGAATCAATGGTTTTCAAATGATGTTTGAATAGAATACTAATGCTTCCCAAACCGGGTTGAGGTTTTTGTTTCTAAAATCTTTTTTAGAAATTTCTCGCTAATTTTTAAAGAAATTTAGAAATGGATAGAATAGATTAAGCTTAACATTTTTACTCCTCTAAAAAAAGAGAATAAAATAGCTTTCATTTAATAACTTTTTTGTACACATGAACAAGGGTATTCATAATGGTCATTTTATTTTGCATATATGCAATGCAGTCATATTTTGTGCTAGCATAATTATTCATAGTTTGCATGCTAACAGTGAATCCATAAATATTTCAAGATATGAGTGGATACCTCCTTAGCTTCTATTTTCCCAATTTTCATTAGGAATACAGGGGTTTCTGGACAAGCCATCTCCATTCTCAATTCCAGGGAAGAAACATATAACCTGGACAAGGTCCATTGGTATATTTCATTCAGGAATTAGTTTGGAGTCAGGCATTAATCCGGAGCAATGCCAATAAGTATGAATTTGAGGACTTTTGCTAGAATTTCTAGGACATTCTTTCTTGCTCTGGAACTTTGAAAACAGTATGGATAGTGAAAAACTCATTTATAAAGGACAACATATTGTATGATTTTATTTACGTGAAATGTCCAGATAGGCAAACTGATGGATAAAGAAAGCAGGTTGGTGACTGGGGATGTGAAATGTGGGTAACTGCTAATGGGTATGGAGTTTCTTTTTGGGATGATAAACATGTTCCAAAATTAATTGCAGTAATGGTTGCACAACTCTGTGACTATACTAAAAACCATACTAACTGACTTTCACACTTTAAATGCGTCAATTGCATGGTATATTGCATCTCAATAAAAGTGTTACAAAATTATGGTAGGCACCAGGGTCTCCCAGAGTTGCATTTGCTGCATGACATATGGGTGTCGAGTGAGGTAGTTTCTTGAATGGTAAGAGTCACCTTAAGAACCCTGGAGAAGAATTGCCACGCCCATGCATGGCATGGGGATATCCCTGTTAACGTTGTTTAGGAGTGGCATATTCCAATTTTCCCCCGAGTTTTTATGTTTTGAGCACAATGAGTAGATGATGCTTGAAGAAAAGAACAACTCTCACATCTTCATTTTTGAATGATGCCTCCATACATAAGGGTTCTGCAAGTGGATTGCTGCTGTGGTTTGAATGTGTCCTCCAGTGTTCATTGTTGGAGACTTAATCCCTGATGCAACAGTGTTGAGAGGTGGGCATTTAAGAAGTGATTAGTTGATGAAGCCTCTGCCCTCACGAATGGATTAATGTTGTTATTATGGGAGTGGGTTTGTTATCTTGGGAGTGAGTTCCTGATGAAAGAATGAGTTCATTCCCCTTCTCTCCTCTTTCTCTTGTGCATGCTCTCTTGCTGTTTCACCTATTGCCATGGGATGATGCAGTACGAAAGCCCTCAACAGACATGGGCCTCTTGACCTTGGACTTCCTAGTTTCAGAACTGTAAGAAATAAATCTATTTTCTTTATAGATTATCCAGTCTCAGGTATTCTGTTGTAACACACAAACAAACTAAGACAGAAAATTGGTACGAGGAATGGAGTCATTGTTAAAAGAAATATCTGAAAATGTCCAAGTGGCTTTTGAACTGGGTAATGAATAAAGGCTGGAAGAATTTAGAAGGGCAGGCTAGAAAAAGCCTAGATTGCCATAAACAGAACATTAAGGGTGACTCTAGAGAGGGCTCAGAAGAAGAGGAGAGCTATAGGGAAAATCTGAAACTTCTGAACAATTACTTAACTGATTGTGATCAGAAAGTTGGTAGAAGTATAAATGGTAAAGACCATTTTGATGAGATTTCAGATGGAAAAGAGGAATATCTTATTAGAAACTGGATTAAAGGCCATCCTTGTTATGAGGTGGCAAAGAACTTGGCTGAATTGTGTCCATGCCCTGTGGCTTTATGGAAGGCAGAATTTAAGAGTGATGACCTGGGATATCTGGCAGAAGTAGTATCTAAGCAGAAAGGCATCCAAAGTGCTACGAGGCTTCTTTTGGTCACTTAAAGTAAAATAAGAGAAGAGAGAAATGATTTAAAGACATAATTTATGTAATTAAAAGGGAACCCGAACGGAAAGATTTGGAAAACTCAGCCTGGCCAGGTAAAGAATTTAAAAAAGCCTGTTTGGGAGAGAATATTAAGGGTGTGGCCAAGTGATTTTTTTTGCCAAAGAGATGAATATGGATAGAAGGAAGCCAAGTTCTATTCATCAAGACAATGGGAAATGACTCCAAAGGCATTTCAGAGATCTTCTAGGCAATCTAGGACTTTGAGGGCAAGGATTTTCAGAGAGGTACTCACAGGACCTCAGTGTTCACCGCCTAGGAGAGTCTTGGGACTCTGCTCTCCTCATGGTGGTGCAGTGCCGCTCAGCCATCTCAGGCATGCTCTGGTGGGCCCAGGTGCAGTTCATGCCACAGTTCCGCAGGGCGCAAGCAGTAAGCCTTGGAGGCATCCACGTGGTGCTGACTCTGTAGGCATGCAGAGTGCACAAGCTGTGTGGCCATGGTGGCTACCACCTAGATTTCAGAGGATGCCATGGACAGCCTGAATGCCTAGGTAGAGATTTATAGCAGGGGTGGAGCCACTACAGACAGCCCACACTAGGGAATTGCCCAGTGGACTGAAGAGGCAGAGCCACTGCAGAGAGTTTACACTAGGGCAATGGCTAGTGGAGCGGTGGGAATCAGGCTGCTATCAAGATCCCAGAAATGTAGAGCTACTACTTGCCATGGCAGCCTGGGAGAGCCGCAGGAATAAGACTCTAACACGTGAGAGCTGCTGGATAGACTAAGCCCAGCGAAGCTATAGGAGTGAGGCTTGCCTGAGGTCTTGGGGCCCCACTCCCTACTCCAGTGTGTCCAGGATGTGGAACATGAAGTCAAAGGAGAATATTCTCCAGCTTTAAGACTTCCTATTGTTTTCCATGTGGGGTTTTGAACTTACTTGGGACCAGTTATCCCTTTCTTCTTACCTGTTTCTCCCTTCTGGAGTGGCGATGTCTATCCTATTCATGGTCTATCATTGTACTTTTGGAAGCAGAAAACTTGTTTGATTTCACAGGCTCACAGCTAGAGGCAAATTTGCCTCAGGATAAATTTTGCCTTGAGTCTCACCTGTATCTGATTTGGTGAGACTCGACTTGGGATTTTTGAGTTGACGCTAGAACAAGTTAAGACTTTTGGGGTTATTGGGTGGAATGAATGTATTTTGCATGGGAGAAGAACACAAGCTTTTCAGGCCAGGGGTGGAATGCTATGGTATGAATGTGTCTGCCAAACTTCATGTGTTGGAAAACTAATCCCCAGTGCAACAGCGTTGAGAGGTCGGACCTTTAAGAGGTGATTAAGTCATAAAAATTTTCTGCCCTCATGAATGGATTAATACCATTATGAGGGAGTGGGTTAGTTATTGTAGAAGTGGGCTCCTCATACAAGGATGAATTTGGCTCCCTTCTCCTCTCTCTCTTGTGCACGTTCTCTTGCTCTTCTGCCTTCTATTATGGGATGATGCAGCAAAAAGATCCTCACCAGATAAAAGCCCCTTGACCTCAGACTTCCCAGCCTCTAGAACTCTAAGAAATAAGCTCTTTTCTTTATAAATTACCCAGTTTCAGATATTCTGTTATGGCAGCACAGAACAGACTAAGACTATGGCATTTCTTTTATTTTACCAATAACCTTATTTATTACATTCTCCAAGTCAATATTTGTTTTCTGTAAACGTCCTCTCACCCCTTCCTTGAAGAACTTATGTAGTGTATGCTTCCTATTAACTCCACAGTGACATTCTAAAATAGGACTTGGTCAATTTAACATTTTTTTTTTTTTTTTTTTTTGAGACGGAGTCTCGCTCTGTCGCCCAGGCTGGAGTGCAGTGGCGCGATCTCGGCTCACTGCAAGCTCCGCCTCCCGGGTTCACGCCATTCTCCTGCCTCAGCCTCTCCGAGTAGCTGGGATTACAGGCGCCTGCCACCACGCCCGGCTAATTTTTTGTATTTTTAGTAGAGACGGGGTTTCACCATGGTCTCGATCTCCTGACCTCGGGATCCGCCCGCCTCGGCCTCCCAAAGTGCTGGGATTACAAGCGTGAGCCACCGCGCCTCGCCTCAATTTAACATTCAAATAGCTATAGAGCAGAGACATAGCCTTGTGCCTGCATAAACACCATTTGGTGATGGTTTCATAAAAGTGCAACATTCTGTAATTACAATAATTATCTCCAAGGTATAGGCCGGGCGCGGTGGCTCATGCCTGTATTCCCAGCACTTTGGGAGGCTGAGGCAGGCGGATCACGAGGTCAGGACATTGAGACCATCCTGACTAACACAGTGAAACCCCGTCTCTACTAAAAATACAAAAAATTAGCCGGTGTGGTGGCACACGCCTGTAATCCCAGCCACTAGGGAGGCTGAGGCAGGAGAATCGCTTGAACCCGAGAGGCGGAGGTTGCAGTGAGCAGAGATCGCACCACTGCACTGTAGCCTGGGTGACAGAGCGAGACTCCATCTAAAAAAAAAAAAAAAAAGAACTATGTCCAAGGTATAGACACGAGTCTCTATTCTAGAAAGTCCAAGATGCCCTGAAATATGAAAAAATATACTTGATGCTCTGTTGACTGGATGATTAACTGAGAAATGGGAAGCAACAAATGAGAAACACTTGGGCAACAGTTTCCAGAGAGAAACTCAATAAGCTGATGTAAAACAAGAAAATTGCCCTTCTTTGTAAAAGAAAACCCTGTTTTTAAGATGCAGTGATGAAATGCTGAGAAGGACGCACAGAGGTGAAAGCTGATTTTCCCTGAAGTACGCATTATATATGCAACGCCAAAATTCTTTCAACAAGATTAATAAGTGCTATTTACGGTGTTCCCTGGGCAGATCAACAGAGTGAAGAGCACAGGAATAAGGCTACAAAATCCCCTGTTGTCTTCGGATGTGTTTGAGCTGCAGCCGAACATAGGAGGAACCCTGATCCTCTTTTGTGGGGAGGAAACCCACCGAGGAGAGTGGGTGAAGTTTTAAAACACAAATCATTTTTAGGCAGATCTGGTGGTTAATTAAATGGCTGACTTATAAGCTAAGGACATTTACTTGAGAATATAGGACTTTTCTAACTTTGAACTTGCAACTCAGGAAGGTAAAAAGTGACAGATCCTTTCTGAGGGACACAAACGTAGGATAAGTCAAGGTGGCCCTAGGTCATATGGGGAGATCAAATATATGAAATACAGGGAAATAACATGGCACTTTATGCTTCTTTTCTATTCTGATTAGTGATTAATGATTAAAATTTAATTCATAATTAGATTGAAATAAAAATTGGAATTAATTTCTAATTCTGGCAATAATACAGTTGAAAAATCAGGGCCCTGGGAGTCAGAAGACCTGGGTTTGGACCTGCCTGCTTTCAACTTTTAAGACTGTAGGCAGTTCTTTTCACTGCTCCAGGGCTCAGTTTTCTTATCCATATAAGGACAGGGATTAAAGATTCTATGATGCCTTCAACTTCATGATTTTATGATTTATGAATCTTGAGTTTCAGAGCTGGCTGACTCATTGAAGATTTATCCGAGAAAAATAATATTATTGACTCTCAAATGAGAGATTAATATTTCCTGTGGGTGAAAAATTAATTTTTAGCTATCACTAATGTCAAACCAAAGAAAATATCCTGACTCCAATAAGAAATTTAAAGAGTCTGCCTGAAGACAAATGGCTAAGAATTAGCAGTGTGTGAGTTCCCACAATTAACTAAAACTCTGCATAGGAATCCTCCTTAATTTATTAAAAAATTCTGTTTCCTTTCCTTTTCCAAACTAAATATTCTCAAATAAATGAAAATATGCTTAAGGAGCATACTTAGCTAGGAGCTACTACATTGTATTTTCCTACTAATACTAACTCTTTAAATGATGAAACTAATATTACAAAGTGAAAATAACATACTGCCACATGCTAATCCTCAATTTGTACTTTATAGTTAATCTACAAGAAGAAAGTGAACCACTGGACACTTGGAATGTATACCTTAAAACTTGGACAAATGAAATAGATGTTTACTGATTCCTTTCCATAACAAAAGTTACCACCCAGTCATGGTTATTTAGATCACAGAATAAACAAGCATGTAAAGTACAGCAGAGAACGTTTAGATGTTTAGGAATTTATCAGTGAGGATGCTTTGGGGATATAAATAACAACCACCACCACCATAACAAACTTGAACAAATTTAAATGAAGAAAGAAGTCCAGAAGGAGAGCAGCATTCAGGGCTGATGTAAGCTAGATCTCTAGCTTTACTTCGCCTTATTCATTCTTCCCTTCCATGTTTTGTCCCATACTCAGTTTGGTCCCTGGCTCCTAAGTCAAACCACTGTTGCAGGACTTTTCCTTAGTTCAGCTAAAGACAGGATGCTTGTCCCACGGCCATGAAAATTTAGGCTCACGGATGATTGAAGGATGAGAATTATGGGATTTATTGGGCAAAAGGGAAAGAAAACAGGGAACAGGGATGTTCCACAAGGCCAGAGTTTCTGCTGGTATGCTTCCTACCTCACAGCCTGAATCCCAGGTTCCACACATGAAGAGGAGGGTCCAGGCTCCTTCCGGGTGCAAATGGGGTGAAGTTCCCAAGGCTCCACCCCAGTGCCCAGGTTGGCTGGAGTTTTGCCAGGGAGC
The DNA here is from genome assembly GCF_009828535.3 of Hylobates moloch. Lineage (NCBI taxonomy): Eukaryota > Metazoa > Chordata > Mammalia > Primates > Hylobatidae > Hylobates > Hylobates moloch. The sequence goes on from NW_026652292.1 coordinate 14,001,634, forward strand.
CCCTCCCACCTGTCTGTCTCACCACCACTCATTGTCTTCTGGCTCCATGTCTTCTTGACAGATTGCAGTGCCTGGAACACAGTGAACATACAATGAGTAATCACAATCGTGAGAAGTACCAGCATTTATCAAGCTCTCATTGCAAGTTCTAGGAGCTTTACATGTATTGATTTGTTGGCCCCACCATAATCCTGTGAGGCAGTGTGTTAATTTTGAAAATAAGTCCACAAATTCTTGAGATGCTTCCCTTCCAGAGGTGGGGTGTCATTCCCCTCATCTAGAATGTGAGCTGGACTTGACTTGTTTCTAGTGAGTAGAACAAAGCTAAAATGATGTGTGACTTTGGATCCTGGGTCATAAAAAGACTATGGCTTCCATCTTGATTGTTCATTCCCTCTCTCTCTCTCTGTCTCTCTCTCTGTCTCTCTCTCTCTCTCCCTCCCCGTCTCTCTCTCTCTCTCTCCCTCCCCACTCACTTGGGACAAGCTATCTGCCATGTCCTGGGGACACTCAGGCAGCAGTCCTGTGGAAAGGCCCACTTTGTGAAGAACTGAAATCTCCAGCCCATAGCCACGAAGTCTGCTAACAACTGCTGGAGCCATCTTGGAGGCTGATTCCCCAGCACCAGGAGAAACAGGGATGACAGCAGCCCCTGTTGGCAGAGCCACCCAGCTGAGCCACTTGGGGATTCCTGATCCTTAGGAACTATGTGAGATAATGAATATTTGTTTTCGTTAGCTGGGAAGTTTTGGGTAGCTTGTTACACAGCAATAGAGAATTAATACAGGCAAGTACTATTATTATCCTCATTACAGATGAGCAGATAAAGCAGAGGAAGGTAGAGTCACTTGTCCTGGACACGTGGCTGGGAAGTGGTGGAGGGCAGACCCACACTGTCTGACTTCTGAGCTCACATTCTGAACCCCAGTGGTTTATAAACATGATGTGATGGTCTTCTGTGTTTCTGCTTCATTTATTTGAAGTCCTCAAGTCTTATTTGAAGTCTCTAGCATATTTGTAGCCTTTCCTTTTAAATTGCCCCAATTTTCAAGATTGGTGGATAATTTCAGAGGGATTAAGATTAATAGGGAGTCTAAAATTCTCTTTTAAAATTATTTTATTTGCAGTTTAAAATAATGTTTATATGTAATCTGACATTGGTGTGTTTTGGAATCTTATGTCACAGAATAGAGATGTCAGAGGTGGGTCATAGTTTTAGGAAAGGAGTAAGGAAGTTACTGACCTTCAATTTACAGGGTGAGATTTGAATTGGACTTCTATGTGGATACGTGGTTTCCACTCATTGAAAGCATGCGGAGAAACAGAGTCACACATTAGCAGAATACAGCATTATCAATTCTAGTAAGCATAGCTCTAGCTAGGTCAAGGGTTGGGGGATTTCTTTAGATGTCAAGATCAGACTTGATTACACGACTTTTGCTCTTAATCCATGTGACCATTGATTTGAAAGTCAAGAAATCCCCAGGTTTTAATTCCTGTGTCATTGCAGAGGTTTCTTGGTGAAATTTCTGCATTACGTTTTTCCTTTCTCATTTGCAAACCTCTCAGTTTTCTACCTTGCAGTTGGAGAGAGAAAGAGGCTGTGTTGCTTCCTCCCAAGTCTCTCAGTTCTCCTTACTTTCTTGTTTCTGACTCCGTAGTTTGGTGAGAGGCACGTGGACTGGCTGTAAGGTCTTGGGCATCATGTGACCACTCTGGTTTTATGTGGAAAATTCCAAGCTACCTGCTTGAAGTCACTTGAAGAATGAATGATAAGGCCTCCCAGTCTGGTTAGCCTTCCACCTCTGCTGCTCAGTCTAGAGTTTGCTTCTAAGTCTTACTTGACGCAGGATAATTCTTTATTCAGCAATGGGAGGTGACCAATACAACGTCTATCTTATATTCCTTGTGCCACTGTTATTTGGGTCTTTCTTATCTCCCTAAAGGATTGGAAGCTCTTGGAGGTAAAAAAAATGGGAACAGAGCCTTGCCTAGAGCATAGCTCAATATATACCCAGGCTATTGATAAATAAGAGTAAAAGGACAGATGGAAGCAAGGGTAGATGATGGAACTATGAAGCATACTTAGTTTTCCTACTAATGTTGCCTTGCTAATGTGCGTTGAATAAGAAAATAAAACCTTATATGTATTTTGAATGTACGAAACAGGTCAGCTCAAAATAGGTATTTTACTTTAAATAAAAGTGGCCCTGGTGTGGTGGCTGACACGTGTGTAATATTAGCACTTTGGGAGGCGGTGGTGGGAGGATCCCTTGAGTCCAGGAGTTCAAAACCAGCCTGGGCAACATAGTGACACCCTGTAAAATTGAAAGATTAGCGAAGCATGGTGGTGTGCACCTGTAGTCTCAGCTACTTGGGGGGTTGAGGTGGAAGTATCTCTTGAGCCCAGGAGGTTGAGGTTGCAGTGAGCTGTGATTGTGCTGTTGTGCTACAGCCTGGATGACAGAGGGAGACCTGTCTTTAAAAAAAAAAAAAGTTGCCAACAGCATAAAGTTCAGTTTCAAAAATTCATTTTATAGCCGGCTTTTCAGTGACTGATCTATTGGTAAAGTTTTATCATAAATAATTTAAAGCAGAGACCATTGTCTGGCTTGGCAGAGGTTTTGTTTTAACAAATCTATTACATTTTAATTGTCTATTTCCACTTGTACCTTTTTTTTTTTTTCTTTGGCTGGGAAGGGAAAGTTCACTGATGCTTGATTCATGTTCTGCCTTTTCCCAAAGGATGAGGAGTTGTTTACTGCTAAATCATAATGCAAAATGTAACTTTCCATGGGTGGTAACCACGGGAAGCTTTTCTGGTGATAATAATGTTGTTCTGTAACACTGTTTACCACGTTATAATGCATCATATTAGAGATGCAAAAATGAATAAATTCAGAGGCAGAATAAGCAATAAGATTTTCTACAACCAAAATGAATAAATAAATAAGGTTGGGTAGAGAACATGGGTGTCCAGTGGTTGCATAGAGAATGAAGAGTTAAGACTTTGGATGGTTCTATCTATAAGGTGGACAGTGAACAGAGAATCATAACTATAAGACATATTCTGATAGTACATTTGTAAGTAATTTTACATCATGAAAGTGTTTTCTCATTGATATTTCACAACAAAACCCACCGCTTACTGAATGCCTACGATAGTGTGTGACATATATTAGGCACCTAATAAGTCAGCACAGGGCAGAGTTATTCTTCTAATCTCTCTGGCTTCCCCTTCTGCAGCATCTCTACTCTCTTTAGCCAGAGAAAGTTCTCTTCTTTTAAGGGACCTTATCTGATTAGAGAAAGCCTACCTAGATAACCTCTGCGTAACCTTAAGGTCAACTAGCTTGGGACTTTAATAACATCTTTAAAATTTTTTTTGCCACATGGCACAACATAAGTATGGGTATAACAATAGAGGCTGAAGTCATGTGGGCCAAAATTCTACCCACTACAACCATAAAGCTAGAAAGCAGCAGCTTCAAGAGCCTAATCAAGGTCTAACTAGCTTCCAAATCTGTATTAATTCATCACACCATGAATATTCATGGGTTAAAATAAGAATAACATTAGAAAATAGTTTAGGATCCCCAATAGAATATGAATAATTGCTCATGCTGTGAAACTACCCATGTTCCCTTCCTAAAATAAATGATTTGAGAATATAATCCAGAATAGACCGATCAAAATATTCAATTCAAAAGGGTAAATGCTTTATGATATTGGAAAAATTTCCAATACAAAAACCATCCATTATGTTCAGAATATTCATCTGAAAGATGGGAATGATAATAACAGTACTTACTTCTCTTGTCATCACAATGCAGTAAAGTACATAATACAATTTCTAGTGCATAGTAAATGGTCAGTATGTACCAGTTGTTATACACATACAATGGTGCCTTTATCATATTTACCATGCTTATCTAACTGCTTTTGTTTCACACTGTCTTCCCTTCTTGCGTATAAGTCTCGTAAGAGCAGGGATCACATGTCTCTTTCATGGTATTCTTTCTAGCATTTGGTACTGGGCTTGGCATGTGTGAATTGTCTCAGTACATATTTGCTGAATACATGAATGAATAATTTTGGAAGAAATCTCTCAATTATTTTTTAACATAGTGTGGGTCAAACAAAACACATCTGAGGGCTGGATTTAGCTTGTGGATATCTAATTTGTGATTTCTGCCAAAGAGTATGGCCATGACAATTTAGCATGGGAGCTTTTCAGACATGTGTTACCAGTCTTCTACAGAACACTAGAAGACTCAATAAACATCCATAGTATGTCTAATTTTGAGCAATACAGATGCTCACGAAACTTTGACATTTCCATAGTTCTGGTCATCTTAAAATCTTTTCTCTCCCGAACTGAAAGATTGTCAAAGTTGTTTGTCAAAGTTGTTTTATTGTTTCTCTTTGAATTAAAAAAATTTCTTTTTGTTTTAAAAAAATGGTGACATGCCTCGAAAGCTCCCTAGATGTGTCTTGTAGCATTCGGCTCTTTCTCAGGGTGTTTCATCTACTATTTGATCCTAACTCCAAGTTGCCACCCCTGGAGGAGAACCACAGAAGCTATCCAGAGGGAGTCACCTCAGATTGGTCCTCAGTGTCCATACTGTGTGTTCTCTCCTGGTCTCTGAAACACAATCTCTCCACCAATATTTAACTTCATTGCATTTCACACTTTGATACTATAGGAAAAGAAAAAAATGACTTAACTTCAGGCAATTTACCATTAAACAATTCCTTGGAATAAAACTCGGTGTAGAAATTGGTGTGACACATTTCCCAAGGCATTATTAGGACAAGGGCCAGAAGTTCACTATAAAAAATGTTAATTATAAAAAGTTTACATAATTAAATACTACAGTCTCAATAACCTTAACACGCTCCTGATGTAATTATGTGCACAACTATTTCAATCAAAATTCAGTGCTGTCCAGACAGACTCATAGGATATCTTGAGCTGGAATTTAATTAAAGATTTTTTAAAAACTTCCAAAAGGGCTAAAATACTGGATGGCTTTGGTTCTTGTTTGTGAAGATGTGGTTTGGAGAAGAACAAGCCTATGAAGAGAGAAAGAAAGAATGTCAGTTCCAGAAACCAGGTATTGGGTAAAAGAGAGGGATAAAGAATGTGGCTAGAGGCTGTTATATCTGTGAAACCACTTTTAGTGATTATTCTGTAATGCACACTGGGAACTGAGTCTGTGTTAGATTTCTGTTTGGTGGTAACATATATGTTTTGAAAAATGGCTTTTCCCTTTTTTATTCATTGACTCATGATTTCAGTGTTCCCTTTTCTGCAGCCCTTCCAAAAAGGAGGTCTCTGCAGTTATGTCCTTTCTTTTGGTTTTTAGTTTATTAAGATGTTTTCAAATATAATTTCATATTTTGGAATGTGGTTTAAATATAGATCCAGTAAGAAAACAATCCCAGCTTCAATCTAGAGTCTCAAAGATTTCAGACTGTTATGTGGTCTGCAGAGTGAAAAACTCAATCAAAGTGTAGAATTTTACCGTAGAGAAACTCAGATTTGCAAAGCAAATGTAGTGGAATAAGGCAAGGCCCTGCATGGTAACTCGTCCCTAACATGGTGCCATTAATTCCTTCTCTTCCTGCAGGGGCAGGTCATTCCTCCATTGAGAGGGGTAATCAAGCCTCCGGTCCCTTGAATCCTACATCTCAGTGACTGCTTTGACCAATTGAATGTGAAATCAAAGGAGGTTTATAGTAAAATCTAGCTTTAAAGAATATTTAAAGAATATTTTTAAGTTTAAAAATTTAAAATATTTAAAATATTTTAAAAATATTTAAAAAATATTTTGTCTTAATCAGCAAAATTCTTACTAATTAATTCAATCCTATTGGATCAGGGTAAATAGTGAGAGCTAACGCTGTGAGCTGTGGCAAGAGATGGTACAGATCCCTTTTCTGCTTTTGATGTATGTTTATTGTAGACACACTCCCAATCACTACCACCACATTATCCAGCCTGCCTCCATTTAGGAAAGTGAATTTGCACCATATGGTATACAGGATTGGACTGTACAAGATGGGAAATCGGAGGAATATGTGGAAGGAAAAGCTTGTCACTTCTGACACTAAGTTGTAAGAAACCTTGTAGTGTCTGCCTGAATCTTCTGTAGCCCATTATCTGGGGGAATCTAGCTACCAGGTAAGAAGGGTAACTACTCTGAGACCGCCATGCTGTGAGGCAACTCAAGCAGTCACATTCTGTCTCATTGTTGTGACACCTTCCGATATGTAAACATTGGCCAGGACCTTTCCCCCGAGCCTCAGAGACATAAACCTGCAAGTCTATCTCACGTCTCTACTTAAAAGTTCCACAGGCATCACATTCTTAATGTTTGAGACTTAACATTTGATTTTGAGTGCCCCTATTTTCCCATCTTGGGAAATGATTCTACCATCCACCCATTGCTTTAGCCCAAATCCAAGAGTCAGCCTTGATTTCTCCTTCCTGCAATCTCCACGAACTAATCTATCCACAATTACTATTGATTCTGCATCCACAATGTACTTTGATTCTCCTTAGTCTTCTCTATCTCTATTGTCTGTATCGCCACCTCTTTCAACGCCTTCTCCGCAGACTCCCTACCTTCTTTCCTGACACCCTATCTATTCTGCACTCATCAGCTGGAGTCATGTTTTAAACATGTAAGTTGTAGCTTTCCATGACCCTGCATAAATCCTCAAATGGCTCGCTATGGTGGTTAAGTACAATCCAAGTCACAGAATGTGACTTGCATGGCTCTGTGCGATCTACTCCAGCCTCGGCATCTTCCTTGCTCAGTACTTTTGGCACATAAGCCCTTTCTCTGCCTGCACCTCTCTCATCAGCTCTTCACATTCTCAGCTTACATTTCTGGGAGCCCCTCATGATCGCTATATATATATATATATACACACACACATATATATATATAGATAGATATAGATACAGATATAGATATCTGTATCTATATCTGTATCTATATCTATATCTATATAATAGATTTCCCCCACTATTTTCAATCCTGGCATCTTAGTGCCTTACCATAGTGTTTGTGACCATTGTAATAATTTTGTGTGGGTGTTTTACTTTGAATTTTCATTGTTTGGCTCTTCATAGCATTCTCTAAGCACCATGAAGGCATGGCTCATGTGTATTATATTCACCCTTATATCCTTGACACCCAGCATAGTGCCTGGCTCATAAGAAATGCATGATCAACTATTCTGTTGAATAAATGAATAAATATCAAAAGCTTAGAAAATCTCAATCCCTAGATTAATGTGTGGGAAGTAGAAATTTCATCAGAAACAAATGTGTTTTGTACACAGACTGTCCCTATTTGGTCTGTGTTGAGCGAAAAGAAAGAAGACTTCTATTGGGCTTAATTTAGGGGGCAAATTATCAGAAAAATAAGGGGGAATTTGTGAACCTATTCTCTTCCGCAGTGAGCCAGTGAGTGACAAACTAGAAACAGAGGACCTGGCTTAAAGGGTGTCCCCTCAGCCTGTCCTGCAGACACACGAGGTGCTCCTCATGCCACACCTTCTGGACTTGCTGCTCAGCCTGTCATCACTCTGAGTCCTCATCCTTCTTCCCATCCTGGAAATCCCATTCTCAAGTCTTACCCTTCAGCAGCCCTGCCCTGTCTTCGCTCACCTCTACCCGTGACCTCACCCTACTAAAGTTCCCGCCCCACACCTAGGATGCCGCTTAGCGGCAGCTCGAAATGGCAAGTTTCCACCTCTACCATGCAGCGAATGGGTAAGACCAGGATGAGGCAGGCAGGGGTTGTAACCCTCTCTCTGTTCCTGGGTCCTACAACCATGCTCCCAGCACCCAAGCAGATTGAGACAGAAATGCCTGTGGGACTTCTTTTTTTTTTTTTCTTCTTTTTGAGATGGAGTCTTGCTGTGTTGCCAGGCTGGAGTGCAATGGTGCCATCTCGGCTGACTGCAACCTCCACCTCTGGGGTTCAAGCGATTCTCCTGCCTCAGCCTCCTGAGTAGCTGGGACTACAGGCACGCACCACCATGCCCAGCTAATTTTTGTATTTTTAGTAGAGACGGGGTTTCACTATGTTGGCCAGGATGGTCTCGATCTCCTGACCTGGTGATCCACCCGCCTCGGCCTGAGAGTCTCTTGGGCAGTTTAAAAATGTCTACCTCATTTAAAAATGTCTCTCTCTTCCCTCTCTGAAATTCGTGAGTTTCAGATACAAGATCTCCAAAATACAAGTGTAAGCTGAATCATGGAAATACAGAATGGTTAGAAGCGAGGACTCAACAGGTTCATTTTAGACCATAAGCGAAGAGAAGATAAGGTTGCAAAAATAAAAATATCAAAAGTCTTTCATGCTATTTTCCTCATGGGTATGGACTATAATGGTTATAGGAAGGAATAGAATTAGAAACAATCTGGAGGAGAAAATATTGCATATTGGGCTGGGGTGAATTCTCTCTCTCTCTCTCCATATATATATATATTCAGAGAGAGATGAGGTCTCACTCTGTCACCCTGGCTGGAGTACAGTTGCATGATCACAGCTCACTGCAACCTCGACGTCCTGGGCTCAAGCAATCCTCCCACCCCAGCACCCTGAGTAGCTGAGACTACAAGCATGCCACCACATACAGCTAATTTTTGTATTTTTTGTAGAGATGGGGTTTTGCCATGTGGCCTGGGCTGGTCTCAAATTCTGACTCAAGCAATTCATCTGCCTCAGTTTCCCAAAGTGCTGGGGTTACAGGCGCGAACCACCATGCCTAGAAATAATCTTCTCTATATAATTGTTGTGACATTCTTTTTTCATTAATCCTGGCATAAGGTGAGCCCCAGTCTTTCCCCAAGGTGTTCCAGACACTGGGAGGGCAATAACATCTCCTGAGATTCTGTGAGCCTAGTGGATCCCTATTACTTTTATGTCAGATGTCCCCCCAAAGGACATGGCAACTACATGAAAGAAGTTTAATGATGTAATTTAACTTATATTTTATGTTTTAGACCCACTTGTAAGATATCTCCACTGCCAATACTGACCTAGACATTTACCAGCATCAGTCATGGGCTCTCAGGAAAATTATTTTTAAGCTATTGGGGGAAAACATGATATTTTAACTCTTCTTGGTGAGTTTTAGCATGCCAGTCATTAGCCTAGCTGGTGAGAAAGGGTAAGCTGCATGGACTCACCAAAACAATATGTTACAGTTCAAAAAAAAAAAAAAAAAAAAAAAGCGAAGGGGAGGAGACAAACAGTGTAAGTATGACATGGAACTTTTGAGTAGAACTATAAATCTAATTTATCCATAAAGACACAAGGATTGTCAGTAATGAAAAGGGCAATAAATTAGCCTAGCTGCTCAAAAATGAGGCTAGAAAACAAAGGAGCTGGGGCCAATGAACAGCTTACATTGCAGTTAGGAATCAAATAACAACCTCTGAGTAATTTATTTTCAAGTTACACTGGTTGCAAAATTGATGCAACACTGGACCACTGTGAAAAACTGCAATTACTTTGGAATTAAGAAATTTGGGCGTCGTGAGTAGGAGTGGTATTTACTTGGTCTTCAGCTCTTGAAAGAGACAGTCTGATTTGGAGGTGGGAGGCTTTGTGTATAGCATATGTGACATATTTAAACTCTACGCGACATGGATATAATACAATTAGTATTCCGATACTTCCTCACTAATCGTATTTCCATTTTGACTGTTGTTGCTGGCTTTCCCATCTAACCTAAAAATTTTATACCCCTGGGAAGAATGAAGAACCCTGAGTGTGAGATTTGATGAGAGGATATGCCAAGTGCTCTATCAAAGCAGGTCATGATTTTATTAAGTTGCACTAAACATTGATGACTGTTGGCCTTGGGCACTTTCAACCTCCCTGTTTCCTTGAAGTCAGGAATAACGTTGGAATTTTAAAATTATTCTCTATAGGGGATGACTTGAATTTCTAGGGCAGTAATTATGGAAGAAGCATGTTCCCGGTCGAAGACTGCTTCTCCTGGGTGCCGTCTCAAATGCAATGGCTTCGTGGTATATTTAAAGTGCCAACCATTGTAGCCTTTGAGATCCAACAAAGAGTCCATTCTGTTAACTTTGGCATCCTTCTTTGCTAAGCTGAGAAATGTGCAACACGTTGGTGTGCGCTCAGAATTTGAAGGAAATCTACCAGCCTGGCCTCACCCTCATGTAACACATACTTGTGTAGCTTGTTCTTCCAAAGCCCCACTGGCAATCTTTGAAAAAAACAAACAAACAAACAAAAAAAAAACTATCTGATTAGCAGTCATGCAACTCTACAATTTTCTGTGCTATGTAGAACAGCAATTCAGAGGGAATGAGCTGAAATAGCCACCTTTTTTTTTTTTGAGAGAGAGGTGATAGGTGCTTATCACATGCTTATATAAATGATAATTTAACATGAGGTGAAGAGCCTATGGGAGAAATACATGGGCTGGTGATACTTGAAAGTTAAAACACTTAGATTAGAATCTACGTCATAAGTATGCTATTATTTTGATGTCTGTTTCAAAAATTTTGTATAGTTTCCTTTAAAAATTTAGTCTAAGTTCCAGTGACCTAATATATAAAAAACTGTGGGTGTGTATGTATACACACATATATACATATATGGTATATATACACACGTATATACATATATGGTATATATACACACATACACATAAAAGGTTATATGTAAAAGGATATATGTAAAGATCTTTTATATATTTGCATATCGATATCCTTTTAGATCTATATTCTTCTCTGTGTCTGACTATATATATGCTTATATGTATATTCTTTCTTAGACAGAAAACAATCTTGATATGGTTGGAGGGTGGTAAATGTAGATATTTGTCAGTCAGTTCTCAAGATCCAGGAATGACTTTGGGAGGCCAAGGCGGGCTGATCACGAGGTCAGGAGTTCGAGACCAGACTGGCCAACATAGTGAAACCCCGTCTCTACTAAAAATACAAAAATTAGCCAGGCTTGGTGGTGCACGCCTGTAGTCCCAGCTACTTGGGAGGCTGAGGCAGGAGAATTGCTTGAACCTGGGAGGTGGAGGTTGTGGTGAGCTGTGATCGAGCCACTGCACTCCAGCCTGGGCAACAGAGCGAGACTCCGTCTCAAAAAAAAAAAAAAAAAATCCAGGAATGAACTATTTTCATGGGCAGGAAAGACATAGAAAGAGAGATAGATTACTCTTACAAACATTGTCCACTCAGCAGTTACACTGGAAATAAATATTATTCATCGTAAAGACAACTGAAAAAGAAAAAAATATTGGACAGTGGTGGTTGCTGAATCAGTTTACTGAAATTTCTTAGCTGCCTCTGCAAATTGAACTCTTGCTGGCATTGAGGAATATCCAGGATAATGCTAGACACAGAAGAATGTCAAGTTGGCTGCTTCAGCAAAGGTAATGCTTTTTAGCTACCTTCAATCCAGAGAAAGTACTTTAAAAGGGTAACAGAATTACACCTTGGTATTTGTTTTTCTTTCTTTTAAAAATATTTTTATTCTCTTTGGAGAAAGTTTAAAGTTCTTGAGACCTGTATTTACTGCTAACTTTTTTCGTTTTTTTGAGATGGAGTCTCACTCTGTCAACCAGGCTGGAGTGCAGTGGCATGATCTTGGCTCACTGCAGTGGCGTGATCTCCACCTCCCAGGTTCAAGTGATTCTCGTGCCTCAGCCTCCTGAGTGGCTGGGAATACAGGCATGTGCCACCACACCCAGCTAATTTTTGTATTTTTAGTAGAGATGGAGTTTCACCATGTTGGCCGGGCTGGTCTTGAACTCCTGACCTCAAGTGATCTGCCTGCCTTGGCCTCCCAAAGTGCTGGGATTACAGGCACGAGCTACTGTGCCTGGCTACTACTAACTTTTAACCATGGCATTTACCTCTGCTGTTACCACCTCTCACCTTGGCTATCATTATAGATTCATGGTGTCCAGCTTCAAAAGGGCCCTTGGCACTGCTCTGTGGTCACTCGGATCTCCATCCCAGGACAAGGCGTGTCCTTGGGACTCAGGCCCTCATTCTCCCCAACTCCTCAGGTGTATAGGATTCTACCCTGCTCCTCTCACTCCGGGCTTTTCTACCTTCCTCTCTAACGTGGCTTTTCCCTTCAGCATTTAAACTTACCCTTTACCAAGAAAACGCTTTCAAATCCCCACTTCCATCCAGCTTTCTTTCCTCCACCTCCTTACAGAGACACACATCATGAACCTTTGTGCATCTCTCCTGTTTACTGCTTATTTCTCAATTTTTCCTCACTCCACTGCCATCTGGGCTCTGCCTCTCTGCCCCCTGGAGACTCTTCTCCCCAGTGACTGAGCTGACTCTACAGTGTCTACATCCAGTGGCTTCCTTGCCTGACCTCTCAGCAGAACCAACATTGTTGTCCAATCCCTGCCAGATGCACTCCCTCCCTGGATTCATGATCTGCGTGCCCTTCTGATATGCAGAACCACTGCTTTGGCTTCTCCTGCTCAATTTAAAAATTGTGGTAAAACATACATGTCATAAAATATACATGACATACCATTTTAGCCCTTTTAAAGTATACAATTCAGTGGATTACATACATTCACAGTGTTGTACAACTATGATCTCTATTTTCATTTCCAGACCTTTTTTATTACCCCAAACAGAAACTCTGTACCCATTAAACAATAACTCTTTACCCTTCCATCCCCCAGCCCCTGACAACCACTATTCTACTTTCCATTTCTATTAATTTACTTATTCTAGGTTCCACATATAAGTGGAATCATACAGTATTTGTCCTTTTGTGACTGGCTTATTTCATTTAGCATAATGTCCTCAAGGTTCATTCATGTTGTAGCATGTGGTATCAGAATTTCATTCCTTTTTGAGGACAAATAAAGCCCATTGTATGCACATACCATACTTTATTTATCCATTTATCTGTTGATGGACATTAAAAATATACTTCACAAATGTGTATGTCATCCCTGCATGCTGATCTTCTCTGTATTGTTCCAATTTTGATTCATGTACTGCTGAATGAGCATTCCTGCTTTGTTTTGTAAGTTATTCTTGCTCTCTCTGTATGTTCCTAAGTATCTTCATTTCTCAGATCAGGAAACTCAGTCTTCTTCACTTCTTACTCTGAATACCATGCCAGTACAATCTCTAAAGATATCACACACTATCAGTCCTGGTTGTTTGTATAACGTTTCTCCCTTTGCATTGAAAATCTTCACGTAGCTGCTAGATAAGAATTTTTCCAACCAACTTTGGTCATCCTCTCCTCCTGGAAGTCAGATCTTGTTCTCCAAGGCTGGGATAGACCCCTCTGACTCTGTTCCTCTTATTCATTATATTTATCACATCACAGGATCTATTGTGATGAATTACAACTGTTTATTGACTTACCTGTCTTGTCTATTATGTTGTAAATATCTCAAAAGCAGCGGTTACGGCAAAGGAATATATATTATCTTTGGATGATGTTGATGGTGATGATGATTCAGTAATAATGATAAAGATGACAGTAACGTTAACGATGACTATGATGCTGCTGCTGCTGCTGATGATTCTGATGATGGTAATGATGATGCTGTTGATGATGATGATGATGCTGATGGTGATGTGATGGTGCTGGTGATGATAATGATGATGGTGATGATGATTATGGTGTTGATGCTGGTGATGTCCAGCAATATTGAATGCTGTTCATGTGCCAGGCACTGTACTAAGTGCTTTACATGAATGATCTTATTTTATCCTCACCTTGATACTATGAAGCAGGTTCTGTTTTTTTATTATTATAATACTTTTTAAGTTCTAGGGTACATGTGCACAACATGCAGGCTTGTTATATGTATATACATGTGCCGTGTTGGTTTGCTGCACCCATTAACTCGTCATTTACATTAGGTATTTATCCTAATGCTGTCCCTCCCCCCTCCCCCCACCCCACAACAGGCCCCGGTGTGTGATGTTCCCTGTCCTATGTCCAAGTGTTCTCGTTGTTCAGTTCCCACCTATGAGTGAGAACATGCAGTGTTTGGTTTTCTGTCCTTGTAATAGTTTGCTGAGAATGATGGTTTCCAGCTTCATCCATGTTGCTACAAAGGACATGAACTCATCCTTTTTTATGGCTGCATAGTATTCCATGGTACCTATGTGCTACATTTTCTTAATCCAGTCTATCATTGATGGACATTTGGGTTGGTTCCAAGACTTTGCTATTGTGAATAGTGCTGCAATAAACATACATGTGCATGTGTCTTGATAGTAGCATGATTGATAATCCTTTGGGTATATACCTAGTAATGGGATGGCTGGGTCAAATGGTATATCTAGTTCTAGATCCTTGAGGAATTGCCACACTGTCTTCCACAATGGTTGAACTAGTTTACAGTCCCACCAACAGTGTAAAAACATTCCTATTTCTCCACATCCTCTCCAGCAATTTAATGATTGCCATTCTAACTGGTGTGAGATGATATCTCATTGTGGTTTTGATTTGCATTTCTCTGATGACCAGTGATGATGAGCATTTTTTCATGTGTCTGTTGGCTGCATAAATGGCTTCTTTTGAGAATTGTCTGTTCATATCCTTTGCCCACTTTTTGATGGGGTTGTTTGATTTTTACTTGTAAATTTGTTTAAGTTCTTTGTAGATTCTGGATATTAGCCCTTTGTCAGATGGGTAGCTTGCAAAAATTTTCTCCCATTCTGTAGGAGATGTGCACAACATGCACATCTCTGTATGTTATTCTCGCTCTCTCTGTATGTTCTGATGGTAGTTTCTTTTGCTGTGCAGAAGCTCTTTAGTTTAATTAGATCCCATTTGTCAATTTTGGCTTTTGTTGCCATTGCTTTTGGTGTTTTAGTCATGAAGTCCTTGCCCATGCCTATGTCCTGAACGGTATTGCCTAGGTTTTTCTTCTAGGGTTTTTATGGTATGAGGTCTAACATTTACGTCTTTAATCCATCTTGAATTAATTTTGTATAAGGTGTAAGGAAGGGATCCAGTTTCAGCTTTCTACATATGGCTAGCCAGTTTTCCCAGCACCATTTATTAAATAGGGAATCGTTTCCCCATTGCTTGTTTTTGTCAGGTTTGTCAAAGATCAGATGGTTGTAGATGTGTGGTATTATTTCTGAGGACTCTGTTCTGTTCCAAGCAGATCTAATAGACATCTGCAGAACTCTCCACCCCAAATCAACAGAATATACATTATTCTCAGCAGCACATTGCACTTATTCCAAAATAAACCACATAGTTGAATGTAAAGAACTCCTTAGCAAATGTAAAAGAACAGAAATCACAACAAACTGTCTCTCAGACCACAGTGAAATCAAATTAGAACTCAGGATTAAGAAACTCACTAAAAACTGCACAACTGCATGGAAACTGAACAACCTGCTCCTGAATGACTACTGGGTACGTAACAAAATGAAGGCAGAAATAAAGATGTTCTTTGAAACCAATAAGAACAAAGACACAACATACCAGAATCTCTGGGACACATTTTAAACAGTGTGTAGAGGGAAATTTATAGCACTAAATACCCACAAGAGAAAGCAAGAAAGATCTAAAATTGACACCTTAACATCACAATTAAAAGAACTAGAGGAGCAAGAGCAAACACATTCAAAATCTAGCAGAAGGCAAGAAATAACTAAGATCAGAGCAGAACTGAAGGAGATAGAGACACAAAAGCCCTTCAAAAAAATCAATGAATCCAGGAGCTGGTTTTCTGAAAAGATCAACAAAATTGATAGACCACTAGCAAGACCAATAAAGAAGAAAAGAGAGAAAAATCAAATAGACGCAATAAAAAATGATAAAGAGGATATCACCACCTATCCCACAGAAATACAGACTACTATCAGATAATACTATAAACTCGAAAATTTAGAAGAAATGGATAAATTCTAGATAAAAATCTAGAAGAAATGGACATACACCCTCCCGAGACTAAACCAGGAAGAAGTTGAATCGCTGAATAGACCAATTACAGGCTCTGAAATTGAGGCAATAATTAATAGCCTACCAACCAAAAAAAGTCTAGGACCAGATGGATTCACAGCCGAATTCTACCAGAGTTACAAAGAAGAGCTGGTACCATTCCTTCTGAAACTATTCCAACCAATAGAAAAAGACAGAATCCTCCTTAACTCATTTTATGAGGCCAGCATCATCCTGATACCAAAGCCTGGCAGAGACACAACAAAAAAAGAGAATTTTAGACCAATATCTCTGATGAACATTGATGCAAAAATCCTCAATAAAATACTGGCAAACCGAATCCAGCAACACATCAAAAAGCTTATCCACCATGATCAAGTGGGCTTCATCCCTGGGATGCAAAGCTGGTTCAACATACACAAATCAATAAACGTAATCCATCACATAAACAGAACCAAAGACAAGAACCACATGATTATCTCGATTGATGCAGAAAAGGCCTTTGACAAAATTCAACAGCCCTTCATGCTAAAAACATTCAGTAAACTAGTTATTGATGGAAAGTATCTCAAAATAATAAGAGCTATTTGTGACAAACCCACAGCCAATATCATACTGAATGGGCAAAAACTGGAAGTATTCCCTTTGAAAACTGGCGAAAGACAGGGATGCCCTGTTTCACCACTCCTATTCAACATAGTGTTGGAAATTCTGCCCAGGGCAATCAGTCAAGAGAAAGAAAAAAAGGGTATTCAATTAGGAAAAGAGGAAATCAAACTGTCCCTGTTTGCAGATGACATGATTGTATATTTAGAAAACCCCATCGTCTCAGCCCAAAATCTTAAGCTGATAAGCAACTTCAGCAAAGTCTCAGGATACAAAATCAATGTGCAAAAATCACAAGCATTCTTATACACCAGTAATAGACAGAGAGCCAAATCATGAGTGAACTCCCATTCACAATTGCTTCAAAGAGAATAAAATACCTAGGAATCCAACTTACAAGGGATGTGAAGGACCTCTTCAAGGAGAACTACAAACCACTGCTCAACGAAATAAAAGCGGATACAAACAAATGGAAGACTATTCCATGCTCATGGATAGGAAGAATCAGTATCATGAAAATGGCCATACTGCCCAAGGTAATTTATAGATTCAATGCCATCCCCATCAAACTACCAATGACTTTCTTCACAGAATTGGAAAAAACTACTTGAAAGTTCATATGGAACCAAAAAAGAGCCCACATTGCCAAAACAATCCTAAGCCAAAAGAACAAAGCTGGAGGCATCACACTACCTGACTTCAAACTATACTACAAGGCTACAGTAACCAAAACAGCATGGTACTGGTACCAAAACAGAGATATAAACCAGGTTCTGTTTTTATCCCTACTACATAGAGCAGTTCCCTGAGACTCTCAGGAAGGTTAAGTAACTTTCTCAAGGTCACATGACTTGTGGGTGTGGGTTTTGAACTCCCCTGCAGAGCTGAACTCTCATTAAACAGCTAGTAGATTCAGTTTCTGGAAAATATTTTGGTGACTGTGTTGCTTTTAGAGACTTATTGCATAGCTTGTTAACTTATAATAGCATAAATCATCACAGTGGTAGGCATGTAAGGCATACACATGAAACTGACTATTAAAAAAATGGCCAATTAGTTTAAATGTTTAGAATATCCAACAAATCAACATTTAGCTGAAATGAGTACTTTGACAAGTGCGCTTTTGGGTTTACATTTGTGTATATATAACGTAAAGGGATTGATAAAGCTGTATTTTAAGAAACCAATTAGCAAATAAAATCTGCGAGCTGTGCTTCTCTCATGGTAGTTATAGAAGCTGCTACTCTGAATCTACTGCTAATTTGGATTAATTTCTATCCCACCAGCTGCATGTGAAAGAATGTTCTCCACATTTTCTTTTTTAAAAAGTGAGGTACAACCCTTGCACACAGCATGTTCTATACGTCATTTTTAAATGACCTTAAATGCGGAATAGTTTTAAATAAATATTCCATTTTCATTATTTTATTCTGTCATCAGTGGCATAAACAAACTTTGTTTATTTTAATGTCTGGAGCTTCTGCTCTAAGACATATGTGAGCAATTATATCATCCTAACATCTTAACTCACCTTTTTCTGTTTTAAAAAGACAAGCAAAGTTTGCTTTTTTCTTCTCCTCTTCATTTATTGCCAATGTGTTGATGTTCATCATTTCTAGATAATATGACAAACACCTCAATGGCTCCTCTCTTCAATAAGGCCAAATGTTATAACATTTGGATATTTTTAAGGATATTTGAAATAAATGTTTTTATATTTGGGAAACAGCTTTTTCAGTTTTCATTGAAAAAAACCCCACAAAACATTCTCCATATGTAGTAATTTAGGTAAATTTACTGCAACAAAATAAAAGAGGCATCAGTCTAGTAGTTTTGGAAATAGGTGAAGAATGAAAATTCTATTACAGCTGAATGCAGGTCATTAACACCAAAAGGACGAGGGGCAGTAGAGAAATTCTCATAATATTAAAATATGGGGTTGTGTGAAATAGGCTTATGTACCATCTTGTAATAAAGTGCTGTGGCAAGCATTATAAATCAAACCCATATAGTTGTGGAAGTAGAATTTATGTACCTGTAACAGCCCTATGTATACTGTCTTAAATGATATGTGCTTACAGAGCGAGTGAATGAATCTTAGAGACAGCATAGGGTAGTGTTTAATTACACAGGCTCCACTACCTGGATTCTGCCACTGGCTTTGCCATATCCTAGCGATGTGATGTGGGACAAACAACTTGGTTTCTCTGGGCTTTTCCTTATATGTATAATATGGATAATAATGGTACCTTCGTGACAGCATTGTTATGAGGATTAAATGCCTTGATATAGAAGGCATTTTGACAGTCTCTGGCACGTAGTAACCTTATATGTGTAAGCTTTGGTTATATGATTGTTTTTCATTCTCATTCTTCTCAAAGGAATAAAATGAAGGTGAAGCTAATAGTAACAGAACTAATCTGCTTTGATATGATGAAAAACATGCAAGCATCACAACACAAGGTTAAACTGCTGAAAGGGGTCCAATTCCAACGAACTAACCTCCAGATGCAAAGTGACCTGAGAGCGGAAAACTGAACATCAACTTGTGTATCTGCTCCAGTCAGTTGCTAGTGACAGTGTGAAATGACGAGCTGAGGAGGCAGGAAGGCTGGTGTGGACCGCGGGGAGGAGCGTGCTGTGGCCACGTGATGTTTGCCAAGTGTCAGGAGCTGTGGGTGTTGCAGTTCACCCCATATTTTCCTTCCCTTGCCTAGAGCAAGTTCACACACCCAGGCCTGCTGATTGAGCCAAATTCACTTTTTGTGAAAGAGTTGAGAGAGAGAGAGAGAGAGAGAGAGAGAACACTCATCTCTATCAATTTGACCAGGATATAGCTCTACCTGCTTCTATCAGCTGAGGCCAAATGTTCAGCTAAGCACAGTCAGGAAATCCTTCAGCTGCTGACCAAATAGTCCTTTATCCTGTGAGGTGGGACCAGTTTACTAAAATTTCCCTTTCTTTGGCAAAGGTCCCTGCTAAATGCTCCTGAACAATGTCTGCAATGCACTTTCTAATGGGCTTAAAAAATTACAAAGTAACAATTTTTATCATCCATGGAGAATTTCTTCACCACTGTCTTCAAATTCTCAAAGAGTCTTGTATATCCTACTATTTGTTTTCACTCACAGTAACTCACTAATCAATGACATTCGTGGAGTCTGATGAATCACCTTGTAAATGGCTGTCATGCATTAAAGTGAGCATATCAAGCATGTTGGGATATTTGAAGAAACCTGCAAAGTAACACATTTCATATGCATCATCTCACTAAGCTTTATAAGCATCCTGAATGGTACATAATATCTTAATTTTACAGGTGAGAATATCGACACAGAGAGATGTATAACTCTTCCAAGATTACTCATCTAGAAACGGACAGAACTGGAATTTCAGGTATATCTGACTCCAGAGTCATAGCTCATCATTTTTGCTTGTTTGCTTTTCTGATGAGTTTGTAGGTACTCTTACTCTTTTTTTTTTTTTTTTTTTTGAGACGGAGTCTCACTCTGTCACCCAGGTTGGAGTGCAGTGGCGCGTCTTGGCTCATTGCAAGCTCCGCCTCCTGGGTTCACGCCGTTCTCCTGCCTCAGCCTCTCCGAGTAGCTGGGACTGCAGGCACCCGCCACCACGCCCGGCTAATTTTTTTTTGTATTTTTAGTAAAGACGGGGTTTCACCGTGGTCTCGATCTCCTGACCTCGTGATCCGCCCTCCTCGGCCTCCCAAAGTGCTGGGATTACAAGCGTGAGCCACTGCGCCTGGCCGGTACTCTTACTCTTGGTGTCAGGAAACGGTTTAGTGCCAGTGTAAAATTTAGCTCCATGGAAAAGAGGCAACTGGGAATGGCCAGGTTGTAATTATCTAGTCATCAAACACTACAAAGGACCTGACTGAGCACTAAGTCTAGAAGAGACCAACTCTTGGCCTTGGTCACACCACTGGACAAGCAGGTGCTACTATCCCTGGTTAATCAGGATGCTTCTGGGGCCAGCACAGCCTTTTACTTGTGGGCATCAGATATTGGCTGGACAGTCCGAGGAGGACTGGGCAGATAGGGTGTTGGGAATGCAACAGCATCTGGGATCTCTTTACATTGGTGAGTTCTATATTCCAGATTAATGTGCTGATAAAATAACTGAAAAAAATCTATCAGATTCTCATTTCATGTAATACCTTAAACGCTTGTGCATACCAGCACAAAGCAGAACCTGAAAGAGCTCAATGTGGATGGATTGTATGTATACCTGGCTGATGGAAGATACACAGTTTAAAAAGAATGGAAAATACGACCATGCTTTGCAGCAAAGAGCTCTCACAGTCACGTGCAAATAATCATTTCTGAGAAGGTAGGAAAGGATATAAAACAGGCTGGGCTCGTTTTTGGAGTATGATAGATTTCAGAAGATTTGAAATCTTGGGTCATCTTATTGTTCTCTTACTTAAAGAGAAATTTTGACCAAAATATCTGTGAACATAAGATTGAAAATGAGATAATAAGCTTCTAATTTTTGCTCGTGTAGATGTAGGTCAGAAGAGTGGAGCCTGTATAGTAACTTCCAGCTGTGAGCAGCTGGGACCTTCCCCCAGAAGATCCCAGGAGCTCTGTGTCACTCCCTGAAGATTTTACCTAGACAGGAAGTTGTTTAAAGAAATATCTCTTGGATCCTCGCAGAGGGACTCCAGTGCATTTCCTGAAAACCTACAGAAAAAATAGTTTCATATTTAGTGAAAATGAATGGAACTATGGGCGTCAGCTGACATTGTGTTTTGAAGTCAAAATTTAGGAACAAATCCAGAACGTGGGAGATGAGAGACACATCTGTCTGGGTTTTTCCAGACACATGAATGTGATGAAAAACAAAAATGATGGTGGAGAAGGGCTGTCCTAGATTTAAAGAGACTGAAGAGACATAATAACCATAATACCAAGTGCAATGTGTGAACTTTGAGTGGATCTTAGGTTAGGAAAAAAAAAAAGTTGTGAAAGGCATTTTTGGAGACAGTAAGTATTTCAAGGTGAGGTCTTATAATGACTATAAGTTGCTATCAAACCATTCAGAAGAAAAAAAAGGAGATCAAACTAGAGAGCTATAGAAAACATGGCAAAATATTAACAGTTGGCGAATCTAAGGAAAGAGAATACAGGTGCTTCATGAGACTATTCATTCTGCTTTTTTGAAGGTTTGAAAGTTTTGTAAATAAAAAGTTGGAGAACACGATCCCTAAGACTGTCTCTTTTCTGGAATTCCACGTGCAGAACTCATCTCACAGATCAGCAATTGTCTTCTGAGTGTCCACCAGGTGCAGACGTCTTCTTGAGACATATTTTATGTTTCCCTTAATTCTATTTTGTCTTTCCCAGAATGGCGACTTGGCTTTGCACACACTCAGCACTTTGGAAGTACTGCTATAATTTTTAAAGTAAATTCTGTTTTAAATAAATGCTGCTTGCTAGATGAGTCACCTTGGACAATTTATTTCACATTTGAGAGTGTATCATCTCCCCAATTCCTGACATTCTCATTTGTGAAAACTTCATCTCCAAGTTTCTCCTCTTGGGTAGTTGGTTTCTGAAGATGCCCAGAGCTCATGCTCTGTCTGGGAGTGACCACAAGATGGCACTGTTTCAGAACATTGTTCTACTGGGAAGGAAGACATGAGAGTGTAGTTGAACCATTGACAAAGCAAGCTTCAATGGCAGAAGGCTGGCAGATCGGGTACTGTGTTGGACATCCAAAAGGTTTGAAACAAAGACCTAGAAGGTGGATTGGGAGAAAGACAATATGAGTCGTCCTTGTTATATCCCTTGCCTAGAGCTCAACCAGTTTATATAACAATATTTCCATGGAACTTGAAGTATTTTCTTGTCTGTGCCACCACTGAGTTTGTAATTTTCCTCCAGCTGTCTCTGTTGTCATGCATTAATGCAAGGACTTCACTTGGCATTTTTCTTTGTTATCCATGTCCCACTACATTTACTATGTAAGAAATACAAACTGCATTCTGAAACATTATGCTCTCTATTTGTGGTACACATTCTAAATACGACTAACAATGAATATTCTTGCCTCCTATATGTATCCATAGAATTGTGGATTTTTGGGTGTTACCATGATCCATCCGTCAACCTTAAAAATCAAAGAAGAAAATGTTTCTCATTTAGAACCATTGTATAGGTTCTAACCATTATGTAGGTTGGACTTTTATACTCTGTAAGGATCTGATGACTGAAATAGATGACAGAAATGTATGATTTTGATGACCCTGTGACAAAGCAAACCAAAGTCATCTTTGTCTCAAGTCCAGTGGAGACTCAGTAAATTTCACAGGAGTCTAATAGAAACAAAACTTGATGACTATGCAATTTTCTTTGGATGAGCTTCAAACTGAGGCTATAGATCATTGTGAATGTCTAGGGGAGTTCAGTGTTGCTGAGGCCAGACCCAAAGCTTGAGAAGAGGTTAGGAGGCTGCTCTGGGATCCTCTTGCAAATGTGTCCCTTATTCCATAAATCTGCTTGTCCTTGTCTCCAGTGTGGGCTCTTTGGCAATACTCTTTTCATTTCTGCAAGGTGAGCTTGATGTCTGGTGATGCATCATTTGGGGTCTTTTTCTCTGACAGCCTCCTGATAAATTCTTCCCCAAATGGACAGCCACTTGAGCAACTGTGTTTAATGGATTATCTCTTCAGAACAGTATAACCTTTGGATTATTCAGGGCTGAATGAAGTGCAAATGTTTGTCTTCCACTGGGTGAACCCGCAGAATTAATCCCTGACTCATTTATCAGGTCAACCGGCAAAATGGCTTCCTACTGTGTAAAGATGCAGTGGTGTGCATAGAAAAGCTTATACTTGGACTAGAACCTATGAACCTAAATTGTCATAGGCTGCCTTAGTATGCCTTAGTGGTTAGTGTATGTTCTGCTATTTCACAATTATGGATTATTATTATTATTTTTTTTAACTTGGAGTCTTGCTCTGTCACTCAGGCTGGAGTGCAGTGGCCAATATCGGCTCACTGCAACCTCCACATCCTGGGTTCCAGCGATTCTCCTGCCTCAGTCTCCTGAGTAGCTGGTAATACAGGTGCATGCCACCACGCCCCGCTAATTTTTGTAGTTTTAGTAGAGACAGGGTTTCTGCCATATTGGTCAGGTGGGTCTTGAACTCATGACCTCAAGTGATCCGCCCGCCTAGGCCTCCCAAAGTGCTGGGATTACAGGAGTGAGCCACTGCACCCGACCTACAATTATGGATTATCTTTTGTTTCTGATTTTCTGAAAGCTCCACGGATTAACTGTGAACCGGGATGAATTATTGTGAATCCTATTGTTCTGCCTATAAACACCAGAGTCAGTATTTTGCCTCTGACATCATGATACACTATTGTTATATATTTACAGACTCCATTCTTAAGATTTGCATTTGATCACTGATTAAGTTTTTTCCCCCAAAGTGGAACACACTTTATTACCCTGGAAAGTAATGACTAGAGCTAAAGTTTTTATAACAGCCCCTATCTTTTCTAATTGTTTATAGAACTTTAAAATTAGGAAAAGACTGGAATAATTTAGAAATGCATTAAGGCAGTTATTTCCTGATTGGTTGCATGAAGTTACCACAGCTTCTACCATCTGTTCCTTTCAATATGTTAGCAAACTGCAACATCTCAGGTCGTTAGGATAGGAACTGGCCAGGGCATCCCATTTTGCCTTTAAAGTAGTTCCAGTGTCCTCCAGGATGTAAGGATTCCAACATTAAACAATAGCTAATGGTAGCTATGCTGCCAGGAAGAAAGATTTCAAAACAACAGATTAAGCAAGAAGACATACTCTTTTATGGTTCAAAGAATGTAAAATATAAGATGGTATAAATATTGAATGAAAGATAATTCATCTGAGTGGAAACTTAGTACTAAATCTCTCAACTGAGATGAATTCAGTAATGTTGGAGATTTGAATGATTCTGACCTGATGGCTGCTTCCTTCAAATGGCTGAGCCATGAGTCCTCACTACTGCCTGATAGGTTCTCATCTCTTTCTTTTTTCAGGATGTTCGATATTTTAGATTTTTAGCACACAGAGCACCTCCACAGGTCATCTTCTGTTTTCTTCTTCTTTTTTTGTTTTTTTTTTTGAGACAGGATCTTGCTCTGTTGCCCAGGCTGGAGTGCAGTGACACAATCATAGTTGACTGCAGCCTCATCCTCCTTGGCTCAAGTGACCCTCCCACCTCAGCCTCCTGAATAGCTGGGACTACAGATATGTGCCACCATGCCCAGCTAATTCTTTATTTTTTGTAGAGACAGGGTCTCCTTATATCACCCAGGCTGATCTCTAACTCCTAGCCTCAAACTATCCTCCCACCTTGGCCTCCCAAAGTGCTGGGATTACAGGTGTGAATCACTGCACCCAGTCAATATGTGGTTTCTTAATCACCCAGAGCACCCAGCTTTATTGTTTGCCAAAGATCGCATTCATGAGATACTCTGGCTGGAAAAGGTATCTTACAAGCTAAAAAATTTTTATGACAAAAGCTCTTGCTAAGAGCATTGAATTATGATGTTAATGTGGTGTCTCAGTTTATGAAATTTACTTTGTTAAGGGAACTAATATCATTATAACAGTATTGATGATGGCATATCCTGAATTTACAAAGGACTTTTCTACCTGTTGACTCATTGGGAACCATCAGGGCAAAAGAGAACCTGTGAAAGGAAATTAAATCTTTGGACCCCAAATTCATTAAGTCCAAGTGAGAAGTTAAAACTGGGTCATGCAAACCTGCCTCCCCCTTTTGGTTCCTAAATGAGATAGCTACAAGATGAAGAGCTACAGGCCTCCCCCATATTTTGCCCACGAGCAAATTCCTAGTGAGCTGCAAGATCTTTACCCTGAGGTGTTTCTGTTAAGATTTCACCATGTCAATGTAAATTGATAGATTATCCTTACAGATGCAGTCACCCCCTTGCTCACCAGACACAAATACATAGCTGATTGTTCCCCTGCCTCATTTTGTCTATATTATGTAAAAATGCAGATTCCAGCTGGGCGTGGTGGCTCACGCCTGTAATCCCATCACCTTGGGAGGCTGAGGTGGGCGGATCACAAGGTCAGGAGTTCGAGACCAGCCTGGACAACATAGTGAAACCCTGTCTCCACTAAAGATACAAAAAAATTAGCTGGGTGTGGTGGTGGGCATCTCCCAGCTACTTGGGAGGCTGAGGCAGGAGAATCACTTGAACCCGGGAGGCGGAGGCTGCAGTGAGCTAAGATTGCGCCGTTGTACTCTAGCCCTGGCAACAGTGCGAGAGTCTGTCTCAAAAAAAAAAAAAAAAATGTAGATTCCCTGCGTTTTTCCTTGGCCTCATTTGTCTATGTTATCTCATGTAAAAAATGCAGATCCACTGAGCCAGACAAAAGCATGAATGACTGTTTATTCCTACCCCCCACTTACATGAAAATTGTGCACTTCTCAATATTTCACCCTTTCACCTTTAAATTTGGAGCCCTCAAAATCATCTTCGGAGAAAGGCATAGACCTGTCTCCCAGGCACGTGTCCTTAACTTGGGCAAAGAAACCTCCTAAAATGGTTGAGACTTGTCTCATCATTTTTCTCGATTGACAAACCTAATAATTTAAGTAAATTTGACACCAATAGTTTTTATACCTTTCTTGAAGCAGCCATGTGAAAAAATAGAAAGTGCCATGATATTAATGTAATTATTGTGTAATGAGCTGAAAAAGAACTGTAGTTTACCAAGCATGTAGAACTAATAGTCTAAGAAGAACAGTTCAGAGAAACCCTGGATGAGTTCCCTGTCACTGAAACTAAAAGAAACCACAGAATTAGGGTATGTTGATACATGCCACTAGAGGGGCCTCCATGGGACTGATTCTAGTAGGAAGAAAAGTTAGGTTTATTGAATGTCCATTGACAGCCATGCCTGTTCCAGTGGTGTGAAGCTTAACTATGTCCTAGGAGCTAGAGATTTTTCAGCTCAGTGAGACAGAGCAATCATCCATGGTCTCACACAACCAGTACTTGGTAGGGTGAAGCTTATCACCCAGATCTGCCTGACTCTGTAACCAAGCCCTTTGCCTAAAGGTAGCAGTCACCTTTAGTAGCACGACAAGGTCTTTATCTGCGGAATAGACTGTATCAATCATTTCAACATCACTGCTGGTCAGTGATACAGAAACAAACTCAATTCATCTTGGCTTCTCCCTGAATCCTGAAAATGTCCCTGAGTTCTGAAATGGTTCTGATGGAAGCTAGAGATCAATGGTAATTATCAGGACAATGAATTGATACTTCTCAGACTTCTCGTCTATCTTTCTACCTACAACTCAAAGGGAAATATTCTTCTTTTTTTCTTTTTTAAAAATAGAGATTATCAGGAAGAATCAGAAAGGCTCAATCAGGGTGCTGCAAGGCCTGATTACACAGAGTTATTAATCACGTTTCATTCTTCTCCAATCATCATATTCTGATCTGCCCTCCAAAAGGAGAAACAGGTAAGGATGATCCCACCTGACGATGAAATAACATTCTCTACAGAAATGTGATGTCAACACATTCAATACTTGATTGTGAGGTTAGTAATGTAAGAATAACTATGTAGGGGCAGGGAAAGTCAGAGATGCTAGAACCAGGATCTCGAATTATAGATTTCAGATTCTTGCAAATTGGAACGGCTAATGTGTTAGCTAATGGGTATCAAATAATGTATTCCCATACTATACCTCTCCAAGTAACACCCAAATCCCACTGTAGTACTTTTTCATTCTTGTGAGTTAAAAAAGTTAATTTAGCTTTTTCTCAAACTGGGAGACGTTGGCCAGAGAAGAGAAAAATTTCTATGTGCAAAAGGAAGCAATTTTATTAAATGCTTTTTGGTTTGTTCACCTTCATGATGCCTTGTATCCTCCTCAACCAAGGTCTCATATTACTTCAGGAACAGGGTGAAGTTTAAGTTAATGTTGATGATATTTATGGCTTTCCTGAGGGGGAAAGAGAGACAGAAGTTGCTCATCCAAGAGCATCACATGAAAGGAATATTGAGCCAAGAATAAAATGCTCAGATCCAGAGACTTCACTTCGCTCGTGCTTACCCAATACCTTAATTATGCAGAACAAATTCATTGCATGTCATCTCCCCTTTAGCTTTGATGCCCATTTTCCTTACAGATATTTACATGAAAATAGTGTTATTGTTTATTAAGAATTTGTTTTTATTCTTCTTTCTGAGGGCAACACTCCCTTTAAAAATAGTGACTTTTGTCACTAAGCCCTGAGGGATAGACCCACATTGTCCTGATTGTAACAATGGTGGTTAGTTGAGAGGGAAACATGAAACTTCACAGTTAACATCAAAGTGAAAGCTCTGAGTTAAAATAGACAAGCTTTTAGCGTAATTGGAAGCTATAATATGCATGAACAATAACTTCTGCTGATAAATTCTGTATTAATTCTCCATAAAGGGCGACTGTTGGCCTTCTCAAAATAGGCTGATGGTTTCAAAAAAGATCCGGTAAAAAGACTTCTTTAAAGGATCTTGCACTCTGACAAATAATTAAATATACTTTAGAAGATTTCTTTAAGGGATCTTGGATTCTGACACATTATTTAAGAAATCTTAACAATATTATTTATAACTAAAACTTGATTTTGAGCCCTTTCTTTAAGCTAGGGACTGTGCTAAGCACTTGGCATCCATTAACACACTTAATCATTACCACAGTAGTTGAGGCAGGACTTTTTATTGTCTACATTTTACAGGTGAAGAATTTGTGTAGCAGAGAGGCTAAACAGCTCATCCCGGAAAATATAGGCAGTCAACTGGCAGAGCAGAGGTCTGAGCTTTGGGAGTCTGCCATTATTGGTAGTGGACTTCATTAGCTGTTAAAAAACTCTACTACCTCCCAACTGTAATCCCACTGGTTGTTCATTCATAAAAGTCAAAAATTAAAAAAAAATTAATTGTTAAAGAGCTGGAGAGTAAAAATTTCATTGCATAAGCAAAAATTTCCCACAGTGGACTCTTTTGTCTCATTATGCCAATTCTAAAATAAATTAGAGCCCAATTTTTTTGGCTTCTTTGTGCAAGGGCGGAATGAACTTTAGAGCAACATTTGTTTTTGTAGTGACTTCAGGCATATCAATCCTCAGCGAAATGACAGTCATAGGACTGGCAGAGACGTTGGCTGACCCACAGAAAGCAGACCGGCCCTCATTTGTTTCCTGCTCTCTCCGGAGCACACACCCATCCTTAAAGCTGTTTGGTGGACAAGCCTCATTCAATAGTGAGACAGAATCAAGGGCCAGTGGGTGAGGAACAAGTCCTTCTAGAAGATATTTGTGCAAAGGGTTCAGTAGGGAGACAAGTTGTTCTCCTCTAATGTCCTCTTAAGGAACAACACGCGTTTCTCTGCCAAAGAAATAATTCTGTCTTCAGAGAGCTGCCGCAGTGAATGTCCTTGAGTCCAAGTGGGCTGTCTCCTTAGGGGTGGGCTTGTTTGTCTATATCTGCTGCATATGTATAGAGAATGATGCAGGAGGCTTTTCAAAATGGAAAAGTAACTGGAACTGGTGATGAGCTGAAATAATAAAGGCAAACTGAAGTAAGCAATATTTTATTTTAAAGAAAGGACAGAATGAAACTCTCTTGGAGTTCATGTTTTTCACCAAAAATGCCTCAGGATTAATCACAGGCCTATCTTTACAAACATAGCTTCCAGCATGGCCAGATTAGATTGGATCTGTTTTCTCATCTCCACCATTCAAAGAATATCATATATTTTAACTTTTGTGAAAACTCCCCTTAATAAAAACAAAAGTAGTAATTAACAGTCTCAGCAGCTTAGCTGCCAAGAGTCCCTGTGGCTCTTCCCTGCTTATAGATCTACAAGGACAGGCACTGCATACCAACGACCCTGGAACAACATTTTTCCCTCTTTTACTTGTTCTCCTTGTACCTTATAACCAGTTCAGGTTTACTACTCTCCAATAAAAAGGTTTAATTTTTTTTCATTATTATGCTAGAAAATTGGTGATCAAATACATCTTTTAAATACAAAACATTCTTTTGAGTAAGATGCATTTCAATGAGATGCTTTATATCAGGATTTTCATCATCACACCAATCTTGAGATGGCTGGACCTGTGTGTGTGTGTGTGTGTGTATGTATGTGTGTGTGTGTGTGTGCATGCACGTGTGAATGTGTATGCATAGGTGAGCATGAGTGTGCTGGCTCAGTAGCTGAACATCCAGGGTGCAATATTTATTAAGGAGGCCCTCACTCTTGTGCAAGTGCAAGATTTGTATTTTCCAGTGAGCACCTCCTTAAATATTGGCCTTAGGTGTCTCATACCATACCCATTCTCTAATAGAAGGGGTGAGAGGTGGAGGAATTGCTGGCTTAGGTTCCTATCCCCTCATGGACAGTGGAGGCCTGTGACACTGCAGATGGGTAAAGTCTGTGAGCCAGGCTGGATATGGTAGGGCTGTCACCTCTCCAAGATACTAAAAAGGAAAGAAGCTAAAGCAGATTTGCAGAATTTGCGATGAGTTTAAAATGTCTGCAATTTAACTCATTGATGCTTCCAACAATGTTTTATAATTGTGTCATTCACAAATTAATTCTATGATCAAATGTGAATTCATAGTACACTCTAGGTGGTATAATTTATGAATGGGAGTCATGTTTAAAGTTGTCAGATAAAAATATTCTCTCATAACTGCTAGCATATCTTCCTGGCTGCATGCACCCACTCATTTATTGATAAGGCCAGGAGTCTGCATTTGAGACCCTCCAGCTCTCCGGAGCCTGAGGCAAGTGGCCTGCTAGCCCCTTACCTCCTCTGCATAGGTTCCATATTTGGGGGTCTAAGTGGCAAACAGCTATGAGCCCAGTCAGTTTCGAGAAATGTATTAGTCAGGGTTCTCTAAAGAGACAGAACTAATAGGATAGATGTATGTATAAAGGGGAATTTTTTAAGGAGTACTGACTCGCACGATCACAAGGTGAGGTCCCACAATAGGCCGTCTGCAAGCTGAGGAGCAAGGAAGCCAGTCTGAGCCCCAAAGCTGAAGAACTTGGAGTCCAATGTTTGAGGGCAGGAAGCATCCAGCGTGGGAGAAAGATGTAGGCCAGAAGACGACCTAGTCTAGTCTTTCCATGTTTTTCTGCCTGCTTTTATTCTGGCTGCATTGGAATGGTTGATTGGATGGTGCCCACCTAGATTGAGGGAGGGTCTGCCTTTCCCAGTCCACTGACTCAAATGTTAATCTCCTTTGGCAACTAACACCCTCACAGACACACCCAGAAACAATACTTTGCATCCTTCCATCCAATCCGGTTGACACTCAATATTAACCATCACAAGAAATAAATACCCAATCCCTGCAACCTCCTAGTCAAAGGGGCTCTGCAGAGAAGCAAAGCCCAGGGTGACTTCTGAGCAGCAGCAGGGAACCACAAATGGAGTTTAAGCTTCAGGTAAAGAAGAGAAACTAAGGCACTCATCCTGCGAAACAGCGACCTTCAAATCAGGCAGTGGCTTTCCACTGGCTGTGTGTTAGGACCACTTGGGGGAACTTTACAATCTATAAGTCCCTAGGAATCTCGCCAGACCCATGAAATCAGAATCTGTAGAGATGGGTTGGACATTTCTAGTTTTACAAAGCTCTCCAGGTGATGCTAAGGTGCAACTAGGGTTGGAAGGTATTTTCTGACGAGCTACTACAGGCTGGCCAGGTACCTTTCCCTTTTATTTCTACAGAAATCTGTGACCTTTGTTTGGTGGAGACGCAGGGGGAAGGCCCTAAAGGGCAAGGAGAATGGAGGATTCCTAGAAAAGGCACCATTTCCTAGTGAGTACAGCCTGGTAGGCAGGAGCCATTGTTCGGGAGTGAATGGGAAATCCATCATCCTTTCAATGAGAAATGGATAGGGAAATGAAATCATATTTCCTAGCTTCCTTTCATACTCCCTAACTACTGTCCTGCAGCTGCAATAAATTCTGAACCCTGTGCCCCAAAGATGTATGAGGACAGAAAGTAGCTAATGAAGTTCCTTTTCCTGATCATCAAAGCAGCGGTAATGATTTCACTTCCGTCCCAGACCTAGTGGCCGAGGGGATGCTGGTTCCCAGATGAGAAAGATCGAGTTGACTGGAGATGAGCTTGCTTGCTTCCATGGTTTAAAACTTCAACTCATCTTTCAAGCTCGGGTGATGCCAAAAACAAACAACGCACCAGAAAATTACATAAACTGTTCTGGAAACCTATGAGATATTTAGGTTGTATCTGAAAACAATGGAAAAAAATTCCAAGCATAATTGGAAACTTTCCCCATCGATTTTCTCAAAATCTCAAAGGACTAAATCCAAATTTCTGGGACAGGTCTGTGGGTAATATAAATGTTAAGAGTGGCCTGTCCTGAGATGCTAAGATTCTGGAACTGACCAAACAATGGCAACCTAGGTGCTTTGCCCTTGAAAATACTGTGTAGGTGTATTAAAAATAGCCAAAGAAAGCCTCTTAGCAGATACACATGACAACAGGGGGCCAGTCAGAGCCTTCTGCCTTAGATGCATAGGCAGATTTTCTCCGAAAAAAAAAAAAAAAGATTCCATATTAGGCATTTGTGTGTGTGTGTGTGTGTGTGTGTGTGTGTGTCCAGGAAATCATTGGTCTGCTTCCGGTTTCATACTATAGAAAAACAATTCTTCATACGTATGTAATGAGTATATGGAGCAACATAGTGGAAAAAACATAAATATGGTGGTACTCTATACCTGATTTCATTTCTGATTGGCCCATTTACCAGCTGGTTGACTTGTTCTCTCACCTCTAAGATGAGATAAGAAGACCTCTCTGGCACATTGATGGTAGTCAGTCAATATAAGCCATTTCTTTTTTCCCTGCGACATGAAATAAGACAAATGTAAAACGTTTAGCCCACTACCTGACACATAGTAGGTGCTTAACAAATGTCAGAAATTATTGCGTTTTTGTATCAAAAGCATTCTCTAGCATATAAAATATGCTGAAAATTTCTTTCTGATGCATGAATTAGTGTCTGCACCATAATATATAACTCTGATGTCGTGTTCACTTTGTGTTAGGCACTGTTGTAACTGCTTAACTTCTGTGAATGAAATCCAATCTTCTTAATAACACAACGATATAGGTAAGGTAATATTATGAAAACATCTGATAGAGGGGAACACTGGGGCAACAAAGGCTCAAGTAGTTTTGCCCCAGGAAGGGCCTCTGCCGTACCGTAATGCTTGCCTATACCAGGTATATTTTCACCCTGATCTTCCAGTGACAACATATCCATGCTGACTAACAGTGGACCATTTCCTGGGGGAGATTCAAACCAGGGTGTAGAGAAAACAGCCAACGGGATGGATGGAAGGTTTTGTTCGACGTACCTAGTCTGGGAGACTTTGTTGTAAGTGTCTTCTAGAGGTTTTATATTTTGGGGAGAGAGGACTTTCCTCATACACATGTTTAAGGCTTTCCCCAAAGCGAAGTCAAGTCAACAAATAACACAGCTACCTGCAGTTCTCAGCATGAACATGCCCTGGCATGTAGGTGGCAGAGCTTTCTCTAGGTCCACGTGCTTCTTGAAGGGTGGTTGTGTCCACTCAAGCATCCAGTGTGTCCATCCTGGCCACCCGTTGTGATTCATTCATGGGCCATTTGCTGACCGTGTGGTGCCAGCTGGGTGGACCTGGCCCTTAGCTCCATTCTCTGAGGTCAGAATCTTGGTATGTGAAGACAAATCTTGGTATGTCCTGTGTAAGGACATTGACATAATAAATGAATCCTTGTGTCTCATCCTGACAGTGTAAAGTACCTTGAGGTGATAGAAATAGGCTCCACCTGGTACATGTTTTGGTAAAGCTCGTTTTACTGCTCCTGTGACCTATCTATTTTGGCTCTGTGCTTCCCGTTCTCAGGAAATGGAAATGTTGTGGGTAGGTCTGGGTCACGGTGGAAAAATCATAGGTTGCACCCCTTTTGTTATCTAGCCTTTCATTATACAAATTGAAACTGTTATCTTTTTCCTCCCAAGTCAAATGCTGTGTGTGTGTGTGTGTGTGTGTGTGTGTGTGTGTGTGTGTGTGTGTTGTGTGTGTGTGTGTGTGTGTGTGTGTGTGTGTGTGTGTGTGTGTGTATTTTAAATCTTAGCCAATAAAGACAAAGTTTGAGGAGGAAAACCCTATAATTTTAAAGTTCAAACTGTCAGGAAAGGAAAAGGGTCACTTGGATTATGCCACCATGTGTGGTAAATGAAAAGGTCTGAATTTCTCATAAATCATCACTCTTCATAACAAACATATCAGTGTTCTTTTGTTCCTTTCTGCCCTAACCTAGAGAGTTACATTTTCTCCGGTTGTCCATTTCTTTATCAATGGCAGATGCATTCCTCCTCCTTTGGAAATAGCGTTTTGATTCAAACATCACTTGTTTCTATTGCATTTTGCTGATGAGATGAATCATAAGATGAGGGGAACTGATGCATTGTTGTTTTTCTTTCCCTGAAAGCAAACACTTTGAGGCAGCCTCCAGGGCATTTACAGCCCACATGTAACTTGTTAAAGGTTCATTAAGAAACTCTTAAATTGAATTTGTTTGTGTAACCAGTGTTTATATTTCTCTAGTTGATGATTTATCACTTAAGCTACAGTAGCACTCCCCATAAGACCTGTCCAGGCTGTGGATGGGGACTCAGACTCATCCATGTTTCCTTATGTCTTGGTTTGCAGGTCGCCTGGGTGTGGACCATCCAATTTGCTCGGAAGTTTCCTGGCTGCTATTGCAGAAGGAAATGTCTTTGTAAAGGCAGATTCTGTAATGTGAGCAGTTTCATGCACAGAGATTTTCGAGCAAATTAGTGGCTTACTCACTTTGTCTGAATAAGGGAGCTGAAATGTCATGATATTCTTTCAAATGATGTGCTCAGCAGGTTTGGAAAAATGCAATTTGCGTAGCACAATTGCTTTTGTAAAGCATTTTTGTGCATGCAATTTTTGGAGCCTAAAAATGACTCTGTGAGGCAAGTAGAGTGGGGACTCTTGAGACAAATAGTGTTTTTTTCTTCTTTACATAGTTGTGCAAAGTTCTCAGTGGTTAGGAGGCTGGACTTTCACTTAATAGCTGTAGAGTTTCTAAATAGCTGAAGCAGAGTTTGAAAAAACTCTTACTTAAGTCTAGTATCTTATATCACATTTTCTGCTCCCCTGACCACAGCTGCCATTTTTAGAATTTAAAATTTCATCAGGAATTGGTAATCATATGTTGAGGTGGAGGTGGAGACTGCTTTTGTCTTTACTTTGTTTTCATGTGAAGGCACCTAAGTTAGAGTAATGTTCCTGGCCTGATACTTTTACCCTTACTATTGGTATCTCATGAATTTGGGGGAAGTAACTGGACATGCTCATGTTGTCTTTTCTCAGTATTGAAGCTGACAATTTGATATCTATGTTAGACCCAGTGTTTAGATTCCGTAATTCATAATTTGGTCCAAGAAGTTATGGTGCTTGATTTTTACTAGAACTCCCAACTCTCCTCCTTATCCCTCTACCCCACCCCACGCGACCCCCATGCCCACAAAACCGTAGCAAAACAATTTTCCCCCTAGCCAAAATTGTTGGCTTGCTATCCATTTTGCTTTTCAGATTTTTATGGTTGGAGGAGAATGGTAAAATATAAAGATGAATTTAAAATTTGTTATTGATATGTTGAGTTGTGACCAACTCAGGAATTTTTTGGTGGGGGACATGGCTAGGGACAATGTCTTATTCTTCTTTGTATGTTCCTGAATATAGGTAAGTTCTCATTGTTTAGGAGCTTGAATTGAATTGAACAAGACAAGTAATTGTTGTTATGGCTGCCTTTCCTTGGGTGTAACTATTCTACCTGCAAATTCTACTACCTGTCCTTTTACGTTGCTTAAATATATATATATATATATATAAACAAATATATAAACATATATATACATATATAAACATATATACACATATATAAACATATATAAACATATATATAAACATATATAAACATATATAAACTATATATAAACTATATATAAACATATATATTCTAATTATATAAGTTACAGCTGCTTGGCGCAAGATGTGAAATATTTAAAAATATGACAAAAAGTTATCAACAGAGATAACTGCTATTAGTAATTTGATGTATTTCCTTTCAGTTTTCTTCGTGTCTGCCTTTCCTCTGACTCTGTCTTTCTCTATATTTGGCACCATTTGGCTGTTATCTCTCCGTGTTTTCTTAGTCTAAACATCAATATCATCTTTTCTCTGTGGATACTGTTTTCTCACTCCTCACTATGAGAATTTTTCTTGGTTCTTCAATATCTTCTTGAAAAATATTAACAAGGTATCTTATCCTCTCATACATTATTAGGTTGATGTTTAAGTTGTTTCAAGTTGTAAATAATGCTGCAATGACCATCCTTGAATATAAACCTCTCATCAAATCTTTATTTCCTTAGCTGTAGCGTTACAGGACAAATAGGTATGCCTAATTTTTGGTCCCTTGGTAATTACTACCCATTAATTTTTCTAAGCTTTTGGATTCTGGGATGAATGATTCAAGTCTTTTGACCCAGATGCCTTTTAAAAGCTCATCCCAAAAGCCGCTGGTTTTTATGTTGCTTGTGTGATTCTCAATGACGTGGGATTCCCTTGGCCTAAGAGATGTGCGTGCGTACACATAAATGCACAAGTGATTATCATTTACACTGATCATAAATGCTCATAGAAAACTAATTTGCACAGTCATATCTTGCAAAAATTTTGATACAATTACTTTAATTTCAAGTTTTCACAACAGCAGAACATAAAAGTCTCCAACAGTCTTTTTGTTTCTGTGCTAACATTGGCATTTCGGCTAGCAGAGGTGACAGGTCTGAGAGTTGGCCTCTCCAGGTATCAGGGTTGTTTCAGATCTGACTATTCCAGGTAACTTCAGAGATGAAGGCGAGACTCAGTGAAAGGCTTCTCACTTGTTTACATTCCGAAGGTTGACCATATTTGTCACAACCAAAACAATGATTTGAGGGTTTTGTATTTGTATTTTCTTGGAAGGTTTGGCCATCCTGGTCACAACAAAGCAAAATTGTGGGTCTAAATGTTATTCCATTGCTCAACTAGGGCCCTCCCTGACTGCCTCTTTAGAGTAGAGAAGTGAGGATTGATGGTATTGGCATAATTCTCTTGTTCCTATAGTGGGAATTTTTCAGTAAACTCAGCCCTAGTATTTACAGTGGTTATAAGGACACCACTGTGGTGAAAGTGGTTACTGTAAACCATAAACCATGCATGGCAAATATTGGCATGCAGGCCACCACCCCCTCCTCCCAATGTCAGAGCAGATGTCACAGTGATTCACTGCATTCCATGCCCCTGAGAATCCTCAGTAGGATGTGCCAGTGACCAGAGATCAGGGACTGTCCATGAATTGGAATCTGTTTGCTGTTCCTGCCTTAAACTGTGGATATACTGGCTTTGGAAAGAAGAGACGGCTGAAGAAGCCCTTGATGATGTTTTTTGAATCACTTTAATACTCTTCTGTCTCTTTAACTTAAAAAAATTTAGTTGCGGTAAATACACATAATGTAA
The DNA here is from genome assembly GCF_009828535.3 of Hylobates moloch. Taxonomy (NCBI): domain Eukaryota; kingdom Metazoa; phylum Chordata; class Mammalia; order Primates; family Hylobatidae; genus Hylobates; species Hylobates moloch. The sequence goes on from NW_026652292.1 coordinate 14,038,889, forward strand.
AATTCACCATCTTAAACATTTTAAAATGTACGGTTCAGTGGTGTGAAATGCATCATTGCTGTTGGGCAACCGATCTCAGGACTCCATTTTCATCTTGCAAAATGGAAACTCTATATCCATTAAACAACTCCCCATTCTCTCCTGTCAACTCTCACTCTACTTTCTGTCTCTAAAATTTGACTACTCTAGGTATGTCATAGAAGTTGGAATCAAAGAGGGTTTGTGTTTTTGGGACTAGCTTATTTCACTTTAATGTCCTCAAAGTTTATCCACGTTGTAGCATGTGTCAGAATTTTCTTCCTTTTAAAGAATTGATAATAATCCGGTGTGTGTGTGTGTGTGTGTGTGTGTGTGTGTGTATATATATTCCACATTTTGTTTATTTATCTGTGAATGGACACTTGGGTTGCTTTCATCTTTTGGCTATTATAGATAATGCTGCCATGAATATGGGTGTGCAGGTATCTCTTTGAGAGCCCGTTTTCAATTCTTTCAGATATGTATCCAAAAGTAGAATTGTGGATCACAAGGCAATTCTATTTTTTTAATATTTTGAGGAACTGTTATGCTGTTTTTCATAGCAGTGGCACCATTTTACATTCCCACCAACAATGCACAAAGGTCCCAATTTCTCCACATCCTGGCTGACACTTGTTATTATTTTTTTGATAGTGGCATCCCAATGATCATGAGGCAGTATATTAGTCTGCTTTCACCCTGCTGATAAAGGCACAACCAAGACTGAAAGAAAAAGAGGTATAATGGACTTGCAGTTCCACATGGCTAGGGAGGCCTCACAATCACGGCAGAAGGCAAGGAGGAGCAAGTCACATCTTACGTGGATGGCAGCAGGTAAAGAGAGAACTTGTGCAGGGAAACTCCCATTTTCAGATCTCTTGAGACTGATTCACTATCACGAGAACAGGACAGGAAAGACCTGCCCCCATAATTCAATCACCTCCCACTGGGTTCCTCTCATGACACATGGGAATTGTGGGAGTTACAGTTCAAGATGAGACTTGGATGTGGGCACAGCTGAATCATATCAGGTGGCATGTCACTGTGGCTTTGATTTCCATTTCCCTAATGATCAGTGATGTGTTTTCATGTGTTTATTGGCTATTTGTATATCTTATCTGAAGAAATTTCTATTCAAATTCTTTGCCCATTTTTGTATTTGTGTGTGTGTATGTGTGTGTGTGTGTCTGTGTGTGTTGTAGGTGTTACCTCTATGTTCTAGATATTAACTCCTTATCAGATATATAATTTGAAAATATTTTCTTTCATTCCCTGGGTTGCATTTGCACTCTGTTGATTGTTTTCTTTGATGCACAAAAGTTTTTCAGTTTTATGTACTGAATTTTTTCTACTTTTGCCTTTGTTGCCTGTGCTTTTGGTGTCATGTCCAAGAAATCATTGCCAAATCCAGTGTCACGAAGATTTACCTCTCTATTTTTTTTTAAAGAGCTTTATAGTTTAAGCTCTTACTGTGTCTTTAATACATTTTGAGTTAATTTTTGTATATGGTGTAAAGTGAGGGTTCAACTTTATTCTTTTGTATGTTGCTATTAAGTTTTCCCAGCACCATGTATTGAAAAGACTGTCCTTTCATTATTGCATAGTCTTGGCACCCTTGTCAAAATCAATTAACCATATATGTGAGGGTTTATTTCTGGCTTCTATATTCTCCATTGGCCTATATGTCTGTCTTTATGCCAGAACTACACTGTTTGGATTACTGTAGCTTTGTAATAGGCTTTAAAATCAGGAAGTTCGAGACCTCCAGCCTGTTCTTTTTCAAGATTGTTTTGGCTTAACACTATTTTAAGCAAATTTCTGTTAAATTTATAAAGTTTATATCATGGAATTTTTTTCCACTCTATTTACCAGACAAAATTTTCCACTGAAATGGCTTTTTTTTTTTTAAATAAATAACTGCAAATCTGTTAACTATTTTAGGTACATTGGTTCTTTGAAATTATTTGCCTATCCTCATGGCTTATTGGAAAACTTCATTAGGAGTCATGGAACCTGACATCCAGGCCTAGGTCTGCCACCAGTGAGCAACTGTGTCATGAGATAAGTCACATAACCCGATAAAGTTCTTAGTTTTCCCCTTCATGAAGCATAAAAGTTTGATAAGATTATTCTTAGGATCTCTTTTGGCTCTCAACGTCTAAGTCTTTATAAGGCAGATTAGCATTCAGATATTTGCCAAATAATTATTTCTTTTGATGTAATATAAATGTTTTTGTTCTTGTTAAACCTTTCTACTTTTTCATCATGACACGTGCAATGATCTCCATATACATACATATATATAATATATGTATGTGTGTACATATATATGTGCATATATATATATATATATATGATCTGTTGATGTCCTTCTTGTAAAGAGTATAACTGGGCATCTCAGATATGGAACCAACCAGACTTCCAAGATGCAAGGAACAAACAACATTTGTTTCCTCATCGCTCCTCATTAAACTTAATCTATAGAATAGTGTTTTTCCAACCCTAGGTGAAGTCTTTAGCATCTCAGCAGATTTGAACTCTGCTAGAAAATTAAAAGTCCACCCAGTTGAAAAATCATGGGACACCTTATGCCACACTTGCACAGCTGTTTCACAGTTAATTTGGGGCTTGTCTTCTACTCTGGCTCCAACCAGCCTCCAAATCAGATTCATGTAGTGGGTGTAGTGGGCAGAAATATTGTCCTTGTCATTGACTGTTTCTCCCTCTATGAGATAAACTGTTCCACCCTATTCCTTGCTCACTAGCTGCTGTTTGGAGCCTTGAGAGAAGAGAGACTAGAAGGAAAGGTAAGGAAGCAGTTGTTTTCCTGGTAAAGTTGTAATCTGGTCATGTTTCCAAGCAGTGTGGTATCTTCAAAATGTTGACTTTTTTCTCTTGTTGCATGCATGCTTGTCCCTGCAAACTCTGGAAGTTCAGGTCATTTCCTGCACAGTGCCACCTTTCTCTTTTCACGTTTAGATAGGTGGGAATCAGGAAGTCATCCTCTTGTCTTCTAAATTCTAAGGTATATAGCCAGCCTTTCCATGGAGTTCTCTTGAAACCTTCTTCAACTGGCTTCCAGGAAAGGGAAAACAGCAAATCAGAGCACCATCTGCAGAGAAGGTCCTTATGACTGGACTTTTCAAAAACCCAAGGAATTCTGTCTTCTGTTATGCAAGCTAGAGGGAAATAAAAGGGCCACACCTGCAAAGCTGTTTCACAGTCTTGGCTAGGACTCATGGCCGCTTTAGAATGTTGCTGTTCTAAGTATAATCTTTGGACCAAGGGCAATGGCTTTACCTGGGATATTGTTAGATATACAAAAATTGCATTGTACAAAATCCCCAGGTGATTCTTATACACTTTAAAATTTGAGAGGCACTGATCAAGAACTTGGAATGGATAGTGCCTAAAAATGTGCCTAGGAGTCTCTGCTGAGGCCAGGAAAAGTCACGTTCAGTACCCTGTTACATACACATACACCATAAGGTTATAAACAATAAAATATTGATACAGGACATGGATAGAAAGGAATGAAAAGAGAAGATGAGGTGGCAAATTTTTAACACTAATTAGGTCAGATGGAATAAATTTTAGGGTTAGCAAGCGTTTCATCTGATGTCATCACATTGGTACTTGTAGTTTTATTTTCCATTTATTTTCAGTTTATTTTTCACTTTGAGTCTAGGTTGCATGTTTCTCCCCCATCTTTTGTTAATTGCTTTTCCTGCCATTTCTTTGCCCTCCTAACCCCACTGTGCTAAGTCAGCAGTTTGGGTTCTTTATTTGTTTAGTTCATGTGATTCAGAGATTTCTTTTTGTAAACTTGGTAAACTTTTCCATATTTCCAGTTATATTGTTAGTGGGTTTGGAACATTTTTTCCATTTATAGAACCCTTATTGAAGTTGTTGAGTCTTGGAACTGTTAACTATTCAGTTATTTGTCATAAAAATATGGTGTGTGTGTGTGTGTGTGTGTGTGTGTGTGTATGTATGTGTTTAATGGGAGTCAGTTTAAATAATTACAAAGAAATTGAGGCTAAATAAAAGTGCAATTTGTTGTTTTGTCAGTAGGCCAGTGTGCACTACTTACACGTTAAAAACATATACATTTCAACATTTTTGTTTCCTTTAATTGTAACTGACTTATCTGAAAAGCTTTGGGCTGGACTTAATTTCTGCACGCCATCTGTTACCACTGGATTTTAGACCATTCTGTTTGGCTCAGGCACATAGAGCACAGTTAATTTCCCCATCACTCTTCTGAATGCAACTATTTATATTACAATTTGTCAAGTTAAACGTATTTTGATATATTAACTTCTTCGTCTTCTTCTGGCAAATGAAACTTTTATCTTCAACTGGAGTTTTTAATAGTTGAAGACGTTTAAGATAAACAAACCTCAAGGACGTTTTCTTCCATTCTTACATTTCTTTGTTAGACACCCACTTACCCAACTCCGTGTCTCTACCATTTAAGTATCATAATGTTCACTTTGTTTCTCTCACTCTCCTCTTATTGCAGGGCTAGCCAGAAGCAACAGTATGCAGCTGGTCTTTCGTAATGCAGCTTTTTTTTTTTTAAGCTTTAAATTTTGGAATAATTTTATATCTATAAAACAGTGGCAGAACTTTCTCATGTACCATTTACCCAGTTTCTCCTATTAACATGTGACATAATTGTGGCCTAGTGATCACATCTAGGAAATTGACATTGGTCTATTTACTTGATATGATTTGAATATTTATCTCCTCTAAAACTCATGTTGAAACTTAATCCTCAATGTGGTAGTATTGAGAGGTGGGGCCTTTAAGAAGTGATTGAGTCATGAGGACTCTGCCCTCATGAATGGATTAATCCATGTATGAATGAATGAATTAGTGGGCTTATGGGTTATTACCAGCATGGGACTGGTAGTTTTGCAAGAAGAGGAAGAGAGACCTGAGCTAACATGCACGTCCCCCTCACCATGTCATGTCCTGTGACACCTTGGGACTCTGCAGAGAGTCCCCACCAGTAAGAAGGCCCACACCAGATATGGCCTCTCTACCTTAGACTTCTCAGCCTCTGTAGTAAGAAATAAATTATTTTTCCTCACAAGTAATGCAGTTTAAGGTATTCTGTAATAAGCAACAGAAAATGGACTAAGATATTACTGTAGCCAAATTATTTTATTTGGATTTCACCAGTTTTTCGACTCATGTCTCTTTTCTCTTCCAGGATACCATCCAGGATACCCCATTGCATTTAGTTGTCATCCCTCCTTAGCCTCCTCTGACCTGTGGTAGTTTCTGGGTTTTTCCTTGTTTTTCATGACCCTGTGAGTTCAGGGATTTTGTAGAATGTCCCTCAACTTGGGTGTGTCTGATGCCTTTCTCATGTTTAGATGTGGGTTATACATTTTTCAGAATAATATTACAGAGGTGAAGTGCCCTTGTCATTGTGTGCAAATGGCAGTAACTGACATTGACTTGAATTATAATTGGTGAAGCTAACCTTGACCACATGCCTAAGGTTGTATCTGGCAGGCAGTCTTTCATTTATACTCTTTGGCCCTACAACCCACTTTCTATACATGGGTTCCTTCTCCTTACCCAGAATGGATAATAATTCCCTTACTTTTGTTAAGATAAATCTCTCAGAATATTTTTTGTATTCTGTACTTGTTTATTTATTTTCTAACTTTTACTTTAGGTTCAAGTGTGCATGTGCAGGTTTGTTACATATGTAAATTGCATGTCTTGGGAGTTTGGTGTACAGATTATTTCATCTCCCAGGTAATAAGCATAGTACCTGATAGGTAGCTTTTTGATCCTTCCTCTCCTCCCACCCTCCACCATCAAGTAGGCTCTGGTGTCTATTGTTCCCTTCTTTACATCCATGGTATTCAATGTTTAGCTCCCACTTATAAGCAAGAACGTGCAGAATTTGGTTTTCTGTTCCTGCATTAGGTTAATGGCCTCCAGCTCCATCTATGTTGCTGCAAAGGATATAATCTTGTTTCTTCTATGGCTGTGTAGTATTCCATGGTATATATGTACCATATTTTCTTTTTTCTTTTTTTTTTTTTTGAGACAGAGTCTCACTCTGTCGCCCAGGCTGGGGTGCAGTGGTGCGATCTCGGCTCACTGCAACCTCCGCCTCCTGGGTTCACACCATTCTCCTACCTCAGCCTCCTGAGTAGCTGAGACTACAGGTGCCCGCCACCATGCCCAGCTAAATTTTTATATTTTTAGTAGAGACGGGGTTTTACCGTATTAGCCAGGATGGTCCCGATCTCCTGACCTTGTGATCCGCCCACCTTGGCCTCCTAGAGTGCTGGGATTACAGGCGTGAGCCACCGCACCTGGCCTATATGTACCATATTTTCTTTATTCAATCTTCTGTTGATGGGCATCTAGGTTGGTTCCATGTCTTTGCTATTGTGAATAGTGCTGTGATGAGCATACACATGCATGTGTCTTTATGGCAGAATAATTTATGTTTCTTTGGGCATATACCCCAAAATGGACCTGCTGGGTTGAATGGTAATTCTATTTTGAGTTGTTTGAGAAATTGCCACATTGCTTTCCACAATGGCTGAACTAATTTACCTTTTGCTCAGCAGTGTATAAACCTTCTCTTTTCTTGACAACCTTGCCAGCATCTGTTATTTTTTGACTTCTTAATAATAGTCATTCTGACTGGTGTGAGATGCTATCTCATTGTGGTTTTAATTTGAATTTCTCTAATGATTAGTGATGTTGAGCATTTTTTCATATGCTTGTTGACTGAATGTATGTCTTCTTTTGAAAAGTGTCTGTTCATGTCCCTTGCCCATTTTTTAATCAGACTGTTTGTTTCTTGTAAATTTGTTTTAAGTTCCTTATAGATCCTGGATATTAGACCTTGGTCAGAAGCATAGTTTGCAAAGATTTTCTCCCATTCTTTAGGTTGTCTGCTTACTTTGTTGATAGTTCCTTTTGCTCTGCAGAAGCTCTTTGATTAATTAGGTACCACTTATCAATATTTGTTTTTGTTGCAATTGCTTTTGGCATCTTCATCATGAAATCTTTGCCAGGGCCTATGTCCAGAATGGCATTTCCTAAGTTATATTCTAGGTTTTTTTTTATAGTTTTGGGTTTTACATTTAACTCCTTAGTCCATCTTTAGTTGATTTTTGTATATGGTGTAATAAAGGAGTCTAGTTTCGATCTTCTTCATATGGTTATCTGGTTATCTAATCATCATTTATTGATAGGTAGTCCTTTCCCTATTGCTTGTTTTTGTCAACATTGTTGAAGATCAGATAGTTCTAGGTGTGTGGCATTATTTCTGGGCTTTATTTTCTGTTCCATTGGTCTATGTGTCTGTTTTTGTACCAGTACCATGCTGTTTTGGTTATTGTTGCCTTGCAATATAGCTCAAAGTTGGGTAATGTGATGCCTTCAGCTTTGTTCTTTTTACTTAGGACTGCCTTTGCTATTCAGGCTCTTTTTTGGTTCCATATGAATTTTAAAATAGTTGTTTTCTCATTTCGTGAAGAACGTTATTGGTAATTTGATAGGTAATTTGAATCTGTACATTGCTTTGGGCAGTATGGCCATTTTAACAATATTGATTCTTCCTATCCATGAGCATGGAATGTTTTTACATTTGTTTGTGTCATCTCTGATTTTTTTTGAATAGTGTTGTAGAGATCTTTCACCTGCCTGGTAAGCTGTATTCCTAGGTATCTTATTCTTTTTGTGGCTATTATGAATGGGATTGCATTCTTGATTTGGTGCTCAGCTTGGACATTATTGGTGTGTAGAAATGCAACTGATTTTTGTACATTGATTTTGTATCCCGAAACTTTGGTGAACCTGTTTATCAGATCTAGGAGATTTGGGGCCTAGAGAAACTATGGGGTATTCTAGGTATAGAATAGTATCATCTGCAAATAGAGATAGTTTTGACTTCCTGTCTTCCTATTTGGGTGTCTTTTATTTCTTCCTCTTGCCTGATTTCTCTGGCCAGCATTTTCAATACTATGTTGAATAAGAGTAGTGACAGTGGGCATCCTTGTCTTGTTTCAGATCTCAAGGGAAATTCTCCCAGCTTTTGCCCATTTAGTATGATGTTGGCTGTGAATTTGTCATAGATGGTTTATTATTTTGAGGTATGTTCCATCAGTGCCTAGTTTGTTGAGAGTTTTTAACATGAAGTGATGTTGAATTTTATCAAAAGTGTTTTCCGCATCTATTGAGATAATCATGTGGTTTTTGTTTTTAGTTATGTTTGTGTGACAAATCAGATTTATTGATTTGTGTATACTGAAACAGTCTTGTATTCCAAGGATAAAGTCTACTTAATTGTGGTGGATTAGCTTTTTGATGTGCTGCTGAATTCAGTTTGCTAGCATTTTGTTGCGGATTTATGCATCTATGTTCATCAAAGATATTGGCTTTAAGTTTTCTTTTTGGTATTAGGATGATGCTGGCCTCATAGAATAATTTACATAGGAGCCCTTCCCCTTCAATTTTTTGGAATAGTTTCAATAGAAATGGGACAAGCTCTTCTTTATACGTTTAATAGAATTCAGCTATGAATTCTTCTGGTCATGTTTTTTTTTCTGGTTGGTAGGCTTTTTATTATTGACTCAATTTCAGAACTTGTTATTGGTCTGTTCAGGGATTCAATTTCTTTCTGGTTCAATCTTGAGAGGTTGTATGTGCCTAGAAATTTATCCCTTTCTTCTAAGTTGTGTATGTAGAGGAGTTCATAGTAGTCTCTAAGGGTTTTTTTGTATTTCTGTAGGGTCAGTGGTAATGTCCCCTTTGTCATTTCTGATTGTGTTTATTTGGATCTTCTCTCCTTTTTTTTTTTCTATATTTTTAGTCTAGCTAGCAGTCTATCTGTCTTATTTATCCTTTCAAGGAACCCACTCCTGGAATTGTTGACTTGTATTTTTTTTTTTTGTATCTCAATTTCCTTTAGTCAGGTTCTGATTTTGGTTATTTTTATTGTTCTGCTACATTTGGGTTAGTTTGCTCTTGTTTCTCTAGCTCCTCTAGGTGTGTTGTTAGGTTGTTAATCTGAAATCTTTCTAACTTTTTGATGTGAATGTTAATGCTATAAACTTCCCTCTTAACACTGCCTTAGCTATGTCCCAGATATTCTGGTATGTTGTATCTTTGTTTTTATTAGTTTCAAGGAATTTCTTAATTTCTGCCTTAATTTCATTGCTTATCAAAGGCATTTAGGAGCAAGTTTTAAAATTTCCATGTAATTGTATGGTTTTGAGTGATTTTCTTAGTATTGATTTCTATTTTTATTGCCGCGATCTGAGAATGTTTGGTATGATTTCAGGTTTTTAAAATTTGCTGAGGATTTTTTTATGGTTGATTGTATGGCTGATTTTAGAGTATGTGCCATGTGCATATGAGCAGAATATATATTCTATTTCTTTTGTGGGGAGAGTTCTGTAGATGTCCCTTAGGCCCACTGGGTCAAGGGTCAAGCTCAGGTCCAAAAATACTTGTTTTCTTCCTTGATGATCTATCTTATAATGTCATTGGGGTATTGAAGTCTTCCACTATTATTGTGTGGCTATCTCAGTCTCTTCATAGGTCTCTAAGAACTTCCTTTACGCATCTGGGTGCTCCTGTTTTGGGTGCATATATATTTAGGATAGTTAGATCTTCTTGTTGAATCAAATCCTTTACCATTATGTAATGCCCTTGTCTTTTTTGATCATTATTGGCTTAAAGTTTGTTTTGTGTGAAATTAGAATAGCCACCTCTTTTTTCTGTTTTCCATTTTCTTGATAGATTTTTCTCCATCGCTTTACTTTGACCTTATGGCTGTCATTGCAAGTGAGATGGGTCTCTTGAAGGCAGCATACAGTTGTGTCCTCCTCTTGCTTCTACATCCAACTTGCCACCCTGGGCCTTTTAGTTGGGGCATTTAGCCTATTTACATTCAAGGCTAATATTGGTATGTGTGAATTTGATTCTGTCCTCATATTGTTAAGTTGATTACTATGCAGACTTGATTGTATTTTTGCTTTATAGTGTCAGTGATCTACATACTTAAGTGTGTTTTTGTGGTCCCTGATAATGGTCTTTCTTTTCAATATTTAGCACTCTTTTAAAGGCCTCTCATAAGGCAATTCTGATGGTAATGAATTCCCTTAGCATTTACTTGTCTGAAAAGGATCTTGCTTCTCCTTTGCTTATGAAGCTTAGTTTTTCTGGATATGAAATTCTTTGCTGGAATTTCTTTTCTTTCATAATGCTGAATATAGGCCCCAATCTCTTCTGGCTTATAGGATTTCTACTGAAGGGTTCAATGTTAGCCTAATGTGGTTCCCTTTGTAGGTGACCTGCCCCTTTTCTCTGGCTGCTTTTAACATTTTTTCTTTCATTTTTACCTTGGAGAATCTAATGACTATGTTTCTTGGGAATGGTCATCTTGAGTAGTATCTTGCAGGGGTTCTCTGCATTTCACGGATTTGAATGTTAGCTTCTATAGTGAGCTTGAAGAATATTTCATGGATGATATTCTCAAATATGTTTTCCAAGTTGCTTGCTTTTTCTCTCTCTTTCAGAGATGCCAATGAGTCATAGATTTAGTCTCTTTACATAATCCCATATTTCTTGGAGATTTTGTTCATTCTTCTTTATTATTTTTTCTTAGTTTTGTTCCACTGTGGTATTTTAGAGAACTAGTCTTTGAGCTCTGTGAGTCTTCCTTTAGCTTGGTTAATTTTGCTGTTAATACTTGCAGTTGACATCTGAAATTCTTGAAGTGAGTTTCTTAGCTCTATCAGATGAGTTTGGCTCTTTCTTTAAATGGCCATTTTTTCTTTTATCTCTTATGTAACTTTATTTTATTCCTTAGATTCCTTGGATTGGGTTTCAACTTTCTACCAGATGTCAATGATCTTCATTCCTATCCATATTCTGAATTCAATTTCTGTCATTTCAGCCATTTCAGCCTGGTTAAGAACAATTGCTGGGATACTATTGTGGTCATTTGGACATAAAAAGACACTCTGGCTCTTTGAGTTGCCAGAGTCCTTGTGCTGGTTCTTTCTCACCTGTGTGGGATGATGTTCCTTCAGTCTTTGAAGTTGCTGTCCTGTGGATGGGTTTTCTTTTTCTTTTATCTTCTTTGAATTCTTTGGCAGCTTGATTGTGGTATAAGGTGGATTCAGTTGACTGGGTTTGTTTCTGGAAGATTTTAGGTGGCTGAGGCTCAGCTCAGTGCTCCTTGTCTGCATGTTCTTACTCTGGGAGGCTGGTACTGGGTCTCCAGCTTTGTTCTCTGGCCCCTCAAAGTTAGGAACCTGCTGTTCCAGAGGGACCAAGGTGTGCCCAGTCCACTGGCCACCACACTTTGAAGGGTGATGTTGGCCAAATCACTTCATTGGGGTGGTGGCAGCATAATCCATGCTCACTTACATATGCCAGTAGCCATGGCAGTGGTGGGGTGCATGCATGCTAGCTGGTAGAAGCACAGCTGCAGCATTCCTGCATGTGCTTCCACTGGCAGTGGGGCACAAGTGGGGTTGCCTGCATGTGTTCATACTGTTGGCAGTGGTGGTGCAGGGGTGGGTGGGGTTGCCAGTGTCTGTGTGTGTTTGCACCAGCAGTGGTCTTGGCATGGGGGTGTGGACCCACTGGTATTTATTGGTGCATTCACAACAGTTGTGGTGTCAGCATGGGTGGGGCGAGATTGCTGGTGTTTGTACATTTGCACCAGCAATGGTGGTGTGGTTGAGTGCCCACATGTTAGCTGGGGGTGGGGGTGGTTGGTTGCACTTATATCGGCAGCAGTGGCAGGGTCTGCACACACATGCACTGGGAGGAGAGGAAGTGTGAGGCCCACCCATGTGCACACACCAGCAAAGCAGTTGGGGATAGGGGAAAGGCTGTGGGCAAGTGAACGCCAGAAAAGTGGCACAGGGGAAGCTGTGATGAAAAGAGACTGTGTGGGCTGGTGTGCATTAGCAGGGGTCGCTCTACTGGAGCTCTCTGATAGTCAAGCAAGGTCTGCCGACAAAGGAGCTATGATGAGGGCTCCTGGAAGCACCCTGGTTGAGCATCCGAGGCTGCACTGCCATCGGGTGTGGCCAGGCTGGGGCCCCAGCAGACAGGAGAGCACTCAGGGTGGACTTGCCCCCACCTCACAGGCAAGACTGCCCTGCTCTGTCCAGGTCTGACAGTTGCCCTATGGCCAAAGTCGCCTAGAAGACCATGACAAGCGCTGGGGGATTGGTGTCCCTGGCCAGCTCCACTGCAGCTGCTCCCACACCAAACTCTGCAGGCTCCGCACAGGCTGGAGTCCTGCTCCTACCCCCTCCCTAAGCAGCTCTCCCTGCCAGCTCAAGTGTCCATGGGGGTCACAGGGTTTTCTGCTGCCTGGAGTCTGGGGGTCCATGGTGGGAGTGGGCTGCTCCTTATCTATTCAACCCACCCCTTCCCCAGGAGTCGCTGGGGGCTAAGAATGTGTCCCAGTGCTCAGTAGACTCATGCAGGGCATCCAGCGTTTTTCCCCTTCAGCCCAGCATGTATCCTCACTCTGGCCACTCTGAATGCCTTTCCTGTGAAGGTCTGCTGAAGGTGTGCCAGTCTTCCTGACATCCCAGCCTCCCAGTCGCAGATGTTCCTCCTGGCTGCATCTAGTTGGCCATTGTGGCTGAGACTCAACTGTATTTTTTAAAGGAATATGTGATAAGAACATTGAAACTCGATATTTCAAATCATATGCACCAATTCCAAAAAACACTCATGCATGGCTATGAAAAGCCCCTTCACAATCAGAAAAATTTTTGAGACAATTATACACAACCAGGAAAACATTTAAATATTGTTTTCTCTCCAAGGTTATTTAGATTCCCAGCTTCATCTCTAATGATAGAATCATGGAAGAGAAGGCGTTGTCTCCTATTAAAATTACTTCAGCCATCAAAAAGTCTGACAGGCAGCTTAGTGACAGTTTAATCTTTTCCTAGGCTATGAGGCAGGCCGCAGGGAGGAAGAAGCGTTGGGGGGACTGTGTAGTTTTTCTAGAACTTTTGGCATCATTCTACTTCATCTGCTGCCTTCTCTTCCATGCAGTAAGGTCTGCCCTGGGCTCCCTATCCAATTTGTAATACTGTTAAAAAAAAAAAGTAGTAAACCATGGCGAGGGGCTAGGTCTAAGTGAGGTCAACTTTCCACTTGAAAGAGGAACAGGCTGGGGTGTGTGGGTGCGAGACTGGGTTTCCCAGCAGCAAAAATGTGTAATGCAGATATTTGCCAATCTTTTTTCTTTTTTTGGTCTTGAGATAGTCCTTGTTGTTTTGACTAGGCAGTGTGTTATACTTTGCATATGATTATTTTCTGAGAGGTTGCTTACTTTCTTTCTTTCTCTTCTCACTTCTTCTTTGTCCAATAGGCTTTATTTTCTAATCTTCTTTGTGTCATGATTTCTCCCTCCCTTCTATTTTGTATGCAACACCACCTGCCCTGTCCAAAATGGTACTCACTAGCCACATGAAGCTATTGAACATTTGAAATGTGGCTAGTGTGAATGAGGAACTGAAATTTAAATTTTAGTTAATTTAAATGGAAATTTAAATAGCCATATATAGTGAGTGGCTACTGGGTTAGACAGTGCACACACAGTCTCTCAGAAGGTCTCTGGCAGGATTGAGCGTCATTGTTGTCCCCCACTTATTACTCTACCTCTCATTGGCTTTCCTTTTTCCTGCCTCACTCCCCCAACCCTCTGTACTTTATGGAATTACTCCCCAAGTAAATGACAGGCTTAGAAATTCTTTTCTCAGAGACTGTTTGATGGGATCCCAACCTAAGAAGCATTTGTTTTGCCTTTTATGGTCCTGCTCTGTCTCTCTCCTAGTGTCTCTTACCTTTTTTCTGTGCTTCTGCCTCTGTATTCCTGCCTCCCAGTGGGTCTAAATGTACTAGGGTGTCAACGTGGGACTTTTCCTTTGCACGATGTAGACATCATTACAGTGTTGTGATGAGTGGAAACAGGCCTCAACTGTTTGCTTCCATTCTCAAAGGCCACCTTCTGACACTGGTGTGCATTACAAAGAAAATACAAAAGAAATAATTTTCTTTATTCCTTCTGACTCTTGTTTTATTACCACAGGAATACATAGAAATAAAATTACCTGTGCCCTTGGGCTTTTGCTGTAGGTCACATTCATCTCTTAAAAGGAAATAAGACAAAACAAAATAGAAATGGCTATTGCATATTCAAAGAAAGATCTTTTTCAAAAGACTAGAACAGTCTACTTGTTAAGAAAGATATATTACCTTGCTCATACTATTCATTTCTGAGTTTCCTACTTCCTTAGGATTGATGTTTGCCATAGGGAAGGATATTCCCCTCAAGGAAGAAGGGCACAGGGCACAGGCAAAAGCATAGATGCAGAAAGTGTGGGCTTCAAAGAAATTTATTCTCCTCCCCCATGCACCTCTTGGAGCTCCTCTTGGAGCGCCTCAAATCTCACTGTGCAGGTCCTCACTGCTCTGCCTGTGTTGACATCTCGGTCTGTTGGTTGCTTTCATTAATTCAAGCTGATTTACTAACACCAAGAGTTTCTAAGACAAAATCTGCTGTGTCAGTCCTATGAGCAGGCAGAAAGATAGGACAATATGGGGTGGCATCCAAATTACAATACAGGTGGACTAGCCAAGGAAAACACTTCCCTTTCAGGAAGCAGTGTGCTGTTTGTTACTCTAGGGTGCTAATGTTATAAAGAACATAAAGACAAGTTACTTTTGAATGTGTTTGGGGTTTTCTGTAGTAATTTTTACATTTTTTTCTGTTATCTTTAATTCTTATTTATTCTAATTCCAGAATTGAAAACAAGAAAGCAAAACTCCCATTATTTCTATATACATGATATGTTATATATAAAATCCTAAAGAATGTATAGACAAACTATAAAGACTCATAGGTAAATACAGTGTGGGTACAAAAATCAATTACATTTCTATACATAAGCCACCAAAAATACAAAATCAAATTTAAAATATATTGTGCAATTTAAAACAGTGTCAAAAACAAGCGACTGGAGTAAATCTGACAAAATATGTGCAAGGTCTCTTCACTGAAAACTCCAAAACATTACTAAGAAAAAGTAAAGAAGATGTTATAAATGGAAGGGTGTCTCAATGTCATGACCCCAAAGACTCAATATTATTAAGACATCATATCTTCAAATTGATTCTTAAATCCATGCAATCTTATTTTAAAGCCAAGCAGGATTGTTTTGTGGAAATTGACAGTCTGATTACAAAATTTATGCAAAGAACCAAGAACCCACAACTCAGTCTTGAAGAACAAAAGCAAAACAGGAGCACTGAAGCTAAACTATGATAATTAAGGCCGTGGTATTCATGCAAGAAAAGAAATATTGACCAATGGAAGAAAATGGAATTCACAAGCAGACCCTGATGTATACATTCATCTGACTTATGGCAAAGACAACACTGCAGTGTAGCAAGGAAAGAGTGAGTCACTTGGATGTCCATGTGAAAAAGAAACATATCTGGACCCTGTCTCACACTACACAAAAAGTAAATTCTGAAAGAATTGTAGATCTAAGCGTGAAAGTTAAAATGATAGAATCCTTAAAGGAAAAACATATCAGAATATTTTCATGACCTTGGGAGAGGTAGAAATTTCTTTGAAAAAAATCGAAAATGTACCCACCATCAAAGAAAAATCTATAAATTGGACCATATTGAAATCAGAAACTTATGTTTACAAAGATCATCATTGGAAAGTGTATTAGGTCATTCTTGTATTGCTATAAAGAAATACCTGAGAATGGGTAATTAATAGGAAAAGAGGTTTAATTGGCTCATGCTTCTGCAGGCTGTACAGGAAGCATAGCAGCATGTGCATCTGGGGAGGCCTCAGGAAGCTTTTACTCATGCAGGAAGGCAAAGGGGGAGCAGGCATCCTACACGGTGGGAGCAGGAGCAGAGAGGGTGGGGGAGGCGCTACAGACTTTTAAACAACCAGAACTCACTCACTATCAAGACGACAGTACCAAAGGGGATAGTGTTAAACCATTTGTGAGAAACCACCCCAAGATCCAATCACCTACCACCAGGCTTCACCTCCAACATTAAAAGTTACAAGTGAACATGCGATTTGGGTGGGGACACAGATCCAAACCATATCAGAAAGGTAATTTTTCAACCCATGTGTGGGATGAGATATTTGCAGGACATATATCCAAAATGTTCTATATCCAGAATATATTTTAAAAGCAACAAATAATAAAGAAACCAGAAACAACCAGTAGAAAAATGGGTAAGAGACTCAAACAGACATACCACGAAAGAGGATATCTGGATGGCCAATAAGCATACGCAAAGGTGCTCAGCCTCATTAGTCATTGAGGAAATGCAAAATAAAATCACAATGAGATGCTACAACACACTTACTGAAATAGTTACAATGAGAAAAGAATAAAAATGCCAAGTGTTGGCTCATCTGTGTTGCAGTCAGAATGCCATACGCAGCTGATAGGATGTGCACTGATAAAACACCTTGGTAAGCTGTTTGTCAGCATCTATTAAATCTACACATATGCACACACTATGAGTAGTAATTCCACTCCTAGATATATGCCCAACAAACGTGTATATATATATGTGCAATATACATAGTCCTGGATGGGAGGCACTTTTCCACATTTTCTTGAATAGCTTCGAAGATAATTCATTATGAGATTAATTTTGACTCCTTTGTGTGTGTATGTATACACAAACATGTGTGTACATACTAATAGTGCTGCTATAAATATTTTTGAACATTCCCTGATAAATATATATATGTATTCTTGAACATTCCCTGATATACATATATACATATATATTATTTGTTATATAAAAAGTTTTAATATATTATTTATTATATATAAATATTATATTACATATAAATATTTAATATGTGTGTGTATATATGTATATCAGGGAATGTTTAAGAATATTTATAGCAACCCTATTCAAAATTGCCAGAAACTACCCAAATGCCCATCCACAGTAGAATGAATAAATTGTAGTATAGTCACACAGTGGAATACTTTGGAACAATGAGAATGAATGATCTACAACTATATTATGCAATATGGATGAGTTCACAAATATGACCGTGACTAAAAGAAGCCAGACACAAAAAGTATGTATGATGTAATTCCATTTATATAAAGTACCAAATAGGTCAATTGTTGTCAGCATACGGTTAACTCAAGAGTGTAGTAACTAGGAAGCAAAACAAGAACATTCTCTTTCTTGGGTGCTGGTTATATGGGTATGTTTCTTCCATGAAAATTCATTGAGCTTAATACTTGTGCTCTGTGTGGTCTACATAATACTATGGTGAAAAGTGACAAGAAAATCAAGCATTTGTGCTAGATATGCCTTTTGATGGAAGGACACTTTTTCACATTTTCTTGAAGAGCTTAAAGATAATTCACTATGGGATTAATTTTGACTCGTTTGGTCTCCCCACCCTTCCTACCTTTTGACTATTTTTTATAACAGAGGGTGAGTGGGAAGAAGCAGGAACAAGAGACAAAGTCCATTCACCCAGGTGTTACTTTTCAAAAAATTTAAGAAAGGAATTAGTAAAATATTCCAAATAAATGTGTTAATATTATAGAAATCTATAGTACTTTCTTCGTGTATGACCACTGATTTGTTGCCCGGGAATATGGAAACTTTTTGTGTGGAACATTTAATGTTTATAGAATATTTCAGTTATCTGTGGGACCTCAGTGTTATTGCAGAGATAAAAGATCAGATGACGCTAAAGCCTTTGTTGTTTTAACAGATTAAAATGGGACCACACCCATTGTTGGAGTCCACCCCTCCATGTATATTTCAGTTAGGTTGTCTCTGAAATGTTAAGTGGAGAAATGTGTTTTCTTTAAATCCGTGGAGGGACCAAACCTTAATATTATTCAAAAGTTTATTTCTGCCAGAGATTTAAAGTTGACAAAAGAATCTATTTTCCCTTTTTTTGAGATCAATGACACATTAATTTGATATTTTATTCTCTCAATGTCCACGTCAAGGATGTATCGTATAAAATTAAACAACACGTTATATACATGGTCGAAATTCTTCATAAGAAAATATTTTTTCCCCTTGCTCCATCCTCTTCCCCCACTTTTCTGTTTCTCTCTCCTTCTTTTTTTTTCCTTTTTAAATCTCACTTGACTGAAGGAAGAAGAACAATCTCATTTTTCTACCTACCTAGTGGGTTTATCTCTCATTAGAACACTTAATCCTTTCTTTGGTCTTATCCCTTAAGAGTAGAAGATTGAGAGTGAGAATGACATCAGCAAGATGGTGGAATACATAGTCCCAGTCCTCATGTCCCCACAGAAACACTGATTTAACAAAGATAGGCAGAGCAAAATACCTTTAGGAGAAGTTCAAAATGCCAGACAAGAAGTTACAGTACCCCAGATGAGCACAAAACTGAGAAAAGCCATGTGGAAATGAGTAAGAAGGGAAATTTTTACCTTCCCCCAGGTCAGACCTTCCTCCAGGCCAGCATAGCTCAGTTCCAGGAAGTCTCAGCCTGAGACTTCTCCCTCAGGGGAAAGAGAGAGTGGAGAGGCACTGCATGTCCCTGGCCCATCAGGACACTGTCTGAAGGACTTGCTTCCCTCCTGCCTCATCCACAGCACTGAGGGAACTGGTGTGGTTTGAATGCCTGGGGAGAGTTAAGAACAAAGAAAAGAGTGAGAGCAGCTTCTTGCAGTCAAGAGGGCTCTGCATGATGAGGAGAAAGCACACAACCCCGAGACTTTCCCCCAGGAGGTAGGGAGGAAGAGGAGTGGAGTGTGCATCCAACTTCTTACACTTTCATTGCACTGCCCTAGAGAAGAGGCGCAGGTGCTGCAGCCAGCACACCTCTGCAAATTGAAAGAAGACACAACCCTGAGACTTCTCCTTCAGGAGGGAGGGAGAGGAGTGGAGCCTGCACCTCCATAGAAAAGGTTTGAGAATATCAAAAAACAAAAGGTAACAACCGTTGGAGACAATGTAGGAAAATTGGAACTCTTGTATGCTTTGGTGGGAATGTAAAATGATGCAGTAAAATGGAAAATGGAAAACAGTATGGTGGCTCCTCAGAAACGTAAAAGTAGAGCCACATTATAATCCAGCAATCCCACTTCTGGGTATATATCCAAAAGAATTGAAATCAGGACCTGAAAGACGTATCTGCATTCCTATGTTCATTGGCTCAAAAGAGCCAGTATATGGAAACAACACAAAATGTCCATGGGCAGACGAATGAATGAATAAAAGATGGTATACATACACGGTGGAGTATTATTCAGCCTTAAAAAAGAAGGAAATTCTAATATTTGTCACAGCATGAATGAACCTGGAGGACATTATACGGAGTAAAATAAGATAGTAACAGAGGACAAGTAAAGAAGCAGAGATTAGAATGGTGGTTGCCAGGGGCTGAGTGGAGGGTGGAATGTGAAGCTCTTCGATGGGTGTAAAGTTTCAGTTATGCACAATGAATACGTTCTAGAGATCTGCTGTACGAGTTCCTAAAGTACAGCACTAGTAATACTGTATTGTGCCCTTAAAAATTTAAGAGAGTAGATATAATGCTAAGTGTTCTTACCATAAAAAAAAACCTAAAAAAACAAAAAACAAAGGGGTATGAAGAAACTTCTGGAAGTGATGGACAAGTTTATTACCTTGATCGTGATGATAGATTCAGGGGTGTATGCTTCTGTCCAAGCTCATCAAATTGTATACCTTAAATATGTATAGTTTTTGGTATATCAGTTATACCTCAATAAAGCTGTTAAAAATAGACAATTGGGTAATTTTGTATTCCTCTAGCCCATATTTATCACTGGATTTTCCTACAGCATCCAGCTATATTTAATCCATTCCAAGTTTAGCTATAGGATCATCTTTCTTCACCACCGGTGCTTGGGTCATGTCAATTACTTGGGACACTCCAAACCTGCTCAGTGTTCCTCTCTTCTGCCTTTGTTTATGTTGCTTATTCCTTCCTTGGCCGGTAATGGCTCCCAGCGTCCCCTTTTCTTCCATTTGCCACACAGGTAGATTTCTTTCTTCAGGGCCTAATTCACGTGCTTGGAAGCTTTCTCCATCGTCTTCCCAGTTCTGCTCAGCACATTTCAGTGTGTGTCATAAAGCATTTACCCTTCAGCCTGTGTTGGCTTTGTTGCCTGTTGATCAGCTTCTCCCACTATAAAATTGTGGTTTTTATTTATGTTGATAATTCTTTAGTATCTAGGATGGTGCCTTTCACATAATAGATGACTAAAACATATTTATTGTTGCAATTTTTTAACTTATTTCAAAACACATAAATTAATAAAGTTTGTGTGTTAAAATATTTTCAAAACTCTACCCATTTGGAGAAGTATTGTGACTGAAATGGCTTCTTATGCATTTATTAAGGGGTTCTAAGCTAGAATATGTTGGAATTAATGGGGCTGGCTCACAAAGTGGTGTCTCTTTGACTCTGATAATCTGTTTTGAATTAAGAAATTTCTGATACCAGAAAATACATATCACTAATTCAGGCAAATAAGAAATAGCCAACCAAAGTAACAGATTAAATAAATTACATTTTGCTACTACCAAATACATACAACTCTAAGTATATTAATATTTGACAACTAAGGAATTTGCGTAACTTTCTTCAATAAAGATAGTTATTTATAATAAGTATATATTGTTTGTTGAAAGGGCACTAATTAAACACTTTAAACTAGTTTGTTGTTATAAATAGGTGATACAATGAAATTATAAAATGTCTCCACCCAACTTTTGCTTATTATGTCAGTTTGTTTCCAAACCTGTTTTCATAGTTGAATTATAAGTAAACGTTATTCCAAATCATAAATTCCAAATTAACAGCACAAGAATTAATGAGAGTTTTGCCAGGAGCACTTCAGAGTTTACACACACACAAACTGAAATCAAGTCGCACATCGTAACTCAAAATCAGCCACACTCACTTTTGAAAATATTTTTATTAAAAAAGGAGTAAGTATGCAATTCCATTGAATGACTGTTGCCTCAAGTAAAAGAGCTATGTGGTTCTAAAATACTGTAGACAATGTTCATAAAAATAACTATTTATTGGCCCAAGGTGTCATTATTTCTGCTTTGGATAGAGTAAATCGGAGGAATCAACTAACGAGTTTTGCACAGGTTGGATGAGCATAAACTTTCTTGAACTTTAGTTTTCTCTAAGTCTCAAAGTTTCATACTTTTAAATCTTGTTTACTTTCAACAAGACGTGACTTCTTTGCTTCAGAGTAAACAGGCTATAAAAAGTCTCATAAGTCATCTTGGGATTTAGAAAGCTCTTACCAAACAAAAAATCTTAATGGCTTCAGTATCCATGATTCAGAAACATACGGATTGAATTTCCCTTAAAATACACATGAGCTTGAAAGTTAAGGGTGAAAGTGGTTGGACAATTGTACTTGGGGTTTTGTGGGAGCCAAGACTTTCGGAAAGGCACTTGAGACGATTCTCTGTATCCTCAGATTCAATCAGGTTTTCCAATTCGGAGTGAGCTCCTTGTAATCACAAGCGATGTGTGTTTGTAGCTTGAAGTGTTCCCATGGAGGTTGGACAAGCCTTTGGAGAGACCAATGGCATGTGGCATGTTATGTAATCAAGATAATTTGTTTTCTTTTTATAAAAACATTAACATATATCACTCATTGTCTTTTATCTCCAACGTGAAAGAGCTTAACCTTCAATGTTACAAGTATAGCAAAATTATGACCCTTAGTAAGTAAATTTAATGTGGGTGATAAGTATCACGAGTTTAGACAACATGTGAGCTTCCATGCCATCTACAGTTTTCTGTCCTGAAGAGGGAGAGTATATAAAGTCTTCTGTTTACCCAGAGCCCAAGCACCACCTAGTTCTTTGATTATGAGTTTATAATAACAGATTCCTCAATAGTGTACATATAAGGTACTGAGACAAATTTTGATGAGGGGCTTATGGGATTGATTACATTTTTATGGCCATTCACAGTATGTCTTTGAACTGATGGAAAGAGTTGTCTAGCATAGACAACTTTTTTTTTTTTCATAGCCATTGGAGGTTTTATGTTCTTTGGAATCTGGAAGGTGGTTTCTTCACTGCTAAGAAAGGGAAAATGCTAATTACACTTCCTAGCTTTAAGATGAGATCATGTATTTAAATGAAACTTTTAATGTGGTGGTAATTTGCAGTTGTTTTGGCTCCATAAACTTTGCTTGCAAGATGATATTTGGTTTGGAGTGGGATCATTTAAAGATTGCATAAAAAAGACCTCTTTGAACGTGATATGGCATGGTACACACTTAATCTGATAGAATGCTAAGCAAACCAAGGAATCCCAGCTTTCCTGATCAGAAAAACAATGTGTGAGCTCTGCCTGGTGCCTTCTGGTTGGTCAGTGGATGAGGCCCAGAAATGTTTACTCTGTCCAAGAGAACCAAAATGGTTTATTCTTTCTTCCTCAATGTTGGGCTGAAAGGTAATCAGTTCAATGGGTTAAGAGTTAGAAAGTCTTTCTTTATAAAACCTAAATGGAAGGTTCTCAATGGAAATCAAATTGTAATATAAAATATGTTCTCTTCAAGATAATTTCTGTATGTTTTGGGGTAGGCTAGGTAAAATCACTTCTTTTTAAAGCCTCTTGATCAAATTCTTATAGCTTTGAACATTTAAAAAAGAAAAGGAAAAATCATTTTGAGAAGCTTGAGAGACAGAAGAGATGTTTTCACATAGAATGTTTCCAGATAATTTCTATAGATAACTGTGTGAATCAGATTATGCTGAGATAAAAAGCAAATCCCATATTTCAGAGGCTTAAAACAGCCACATTGAATGCTGTCTTAGGGTTCTGCCCCCACATGGTATTATCTTACTCTGCAATCCTCGCTGGACTTGCAGGCCATCATAGCAGAAGGAAAGAAGAAAATGGTGAAGTATGTACTGATTCTTCTGCTCAGAATTCTTTTCTTTTCTTTTCTTTTTCTTTTCTTTTCTTTTCGGACAGGGTCTTGCTCTGTTGTGCAGTCTGGAGTGCAGTGGAGTGATCACAGCTCACTGCAGCCTCAAATTCCCAGCCTCAAACACTCCTCCCACCTCAGCCTCCAGAGCAGCTGGGAATACAGACACGTGCCACCATGCTTGGCTAATTAAATTTTTTTTTTTTTTTTTTTTTTTTTTTGTAGAAATGGGGTCTTGTTATCTTGCCCAGGATGGTCTCAAACTCCTAGGCTCAAGCAGTCCTCCTGCACTGGCTTCTCAAAGTGCTGAGATTACAGGCATCAGCCACTGCATCTGGCCCCTTCTGCTCAGAATTCTTGTCACAAGGCTACCTACTTCATGTGGAGTTGGTGCAGTTCTACATATGCCTGGAAGGGGAGAGCTGGGATAATGGTAAAACACCCCAATGGCTATCACACAATTTCGTATGCTTACAACTTATAAAAGTCAATTTAATTTTCACTAAAAATTTTATTCAAGAATGCATTACAGGTTGATTATCTGTTATCTGAAAAGCTTGGGACCGGAAGTATTTTGGATTTTGATTTTTTTAAGATTTTGGATATTTGCATATACATAATGAGATCTTGAAGATAGGGCCCAAGACTAAACATTAAATTCACTTACATTTCATATATATCTTATACACATAGCCTGACGATAATTTTTGATAATTTTATACATGAAACAAAATTTGCATGCAATGAACAATTAGAAAGCAAAGATGTCACTGTCTTATGTCTGTGCTTGAAAAGTTTCAGATTTTGGAGCATTTTGGATATGGAATTTGTATATTAGGGAAAAGTGAGTAATGTGGGGCTCATTGAGAGCGAGCATTGTCCCTCCACATCACAGGTAGGGAATCATGGCTTGCCACAAATAATAGACTAATTGACCAGAAGAAGCCATTTTATAAATGGAAAAGCTTTCACTTCATTTAGATACTTAGAAGTTTGGCTGAATGTGCTGATACTTCTTTTTTCAAAGAGGAAAAAACAGTCTGTGGGCAAGATTATAACATCCATCTTGAAATGTTTTGTTACACAGGTTGAAATAAAGGTAATAATAACATATTTTTTTTTTTTTTTTTTTTTTTTTTTGGGAATGAAGAGAGTATCAGCCAGGTGTGATGGCTCATGCCTGTCATCCTGGAACTTTGGGAGATTGAGGCAGGCTTGAGCTCAGGAGTTTGAGACCAGCCTGCGCAGCATAGTGAGATCCCGTCTCAAAAAAATTTAATTAAAAACAGAGAATATTATTCTGTAGCTACACAAACATCTAGGAATAAATTTAACCAAGTAGATGAAAGACCTCTACAAGGAAAACTACAAAACAGTGATGAAAGAAGTTGAAGAGAATGCAAACAGAAAGACATCCTATGCTCAATTATGCTCATGGGTTGGTGGAATTAATGTGGTTCAAATCACCATACAATCCAAAGCAATCTACAGATTCAGTGCAATCCCTACCAAAATACCAATGCCATTCTTCACAGAAATATGAAACAAATAGTAAAATTTTGTATGAAACTACAAAAGACCACAAATAGCCAAAGCAATCTTGAACAAAAAGAACAAAGCTGGAGGCATCATACTACCTGACTTGAAAATATCCTACAAAGCTGTAGTAACCGAAATAATGTGGTACTGGCAACAAAACAAACACATAGACAAATGGGACAGAAAAAAGAACACTCAAATTAGTCCACTTATCTATAGCCAACTGATTTGGACAAAGTTTCCAAGAACATTCACTTGGGAAAGGACCGCCTTTTCAATAAATGATGCTAGGAAAACTGGGTGTTCAAATGTAGGAGAATGAAACTAGACCCCCACCTCTCTTCCTACACAAAAGTCAACTCAAAATGGATTAACGACGTAAATGTAAGATCCCCAAACTATAAAACTACTAGAAGAAAACATAGAGGAAATTCTTCAGGACATTGGTCTAGGAAAAGATTTTCTGAGTAACACCTCAAAAGCCCAGGCAACGAAAGGAAAAATGAACAAGTGGGATCATATCAAAGTGAAAAGCTTCTGTGCAACAAAAAAACAGTTCACAGAGTAAAACTATAACCTATAGAATGGGATAAAATAGTTGCCAACTATTCATCTGACAGGGAATTAATATCCAGAATATACAAGGAACTCAAACATCTCAACAGTAAAAAACCAAACAATCCAGTTATAAAATGGACAAATTATCCAAACAGACTTTTCTCAAAAGAAGTCATACAATGTCCAACAAACATATAAAAAAATGCTCAACATCACTAATCATCAAGGAAATGCAAATAAAAACCATAATGAGGTATTGTTTCATCCCAGTTAGGATGCCTATTATCAAAAGATAACAAAAAATAACAAATATTGGTGAAGATGAGGAGAAAAGGAAACTCTTACATGCTGTTTGTGGGAACGTAAACTAGTACAGCCACTATGGAGAACAGTGTGGAAGTTCCTCTAAAAACTGCAAGTAAAACTATTATAACTATTATATGATCCAGCAGTCCCACTACTGGGCATTTATCCAAAGGAAGGGAAATCATATATTAAAGAGACATCTGCACTCCCAAGTTTATTGCAGCACCATTCACAATAGCCAAGATGTGAAATTAACTTAGTGTCAAACAACAGATGAATGGAGAAAGAAAATGTGGCATTTGTACCCAGTGAAATACTATTCAGCCATAAAAAAGATGAAATCTTGTCATTCATGGCAACATGAATAGAACTGGAGGACATTATGTTAAGTGAAATAAGTCAAGAACAGAAAATTAGACACAGCGTGTTCTCAATTATATGTGGAAGCTAAAAAAAAGTTGATCTCATCAAAGTAAAAAGCAGTATAGAGGATACTAGAGGCTGAGAAAGGTAGAAGGAAGTGAAGAGGATAGGGAGAGATTTGTTAAAGGATACAAAATTACAGCTAGATATGAGGAATAAATTCTAGTCTTCTATAGCACTGTAGGATGACTATCATTATAATATATTATACAGTTTCAAATGGCTAGCAGAAGGATATTGAATGTTCCCAAAAAAGAAATTATAAATGTTTGAGATGATGGGTATGCCAATTAATTACCCTAATCTGATCATTAGGCATTATATGTATCAAAACATCATTATGTACCCCATACATATGTACAATTATTAGATGTCAATTAAAAAAAGTTTTAAAAGGATACTATTCTAGTCCCCACAAAATTATTTATAATTAGATGTTACTATAGAAAACATTGATAGAATTTGCCTCAAATACATTTTAAAAAGGTTAATCAAACTTTAACTTTATCTAATTCTAACTTGGCTAACTCCAGAGTCTTATGATCTCTTTATTTGCCTTTACTGGATGTCTTTTTCATCTTTTTGTTCATCTATCATTTGACTTATGGCTGTGTGTTTCAAACAAATGTCAAAACCATTAGAGGGCCATCCAGCCATTATAATGGGTGGTATTCAGCATAGTTTCCTAAACAGACTAGAATACAAAATATTAAGATGTGTGGTGTAAAGTTATTGTTTAATGAAACTTTAGTTTCAGGTAATTATGTATGTTTGTGTGTATATATTTTGTGTGTCTAGGTTGTGATGTTAGCCCCTGTCAAAAAGTTTGAAAATAATAGACTTGAAGCATATCTTGTGCACAAGGAGATTCGAATTGTAACTGAATAACTGAATCAAACTTGCAGTAAAAAAGGCAATAGAGTAAAACATTTTTTTGTCATAATGCCTTCAAATGTCTGATTATAAACTAGAAGGAAAATATTTAAAAAGATATGATTAAGTACAGGCAGTTTAATTATATATACATTTCTAGCAAATACCTGTAGCAAAGAACTGTTCACATATTCTTGAATCATGGTTCTGCTTGCATATCCATTCCGGAATCCAATTAAAGTTGGATCAGAAACAGAGAGATTATAGTGTACTCTTGGTTTGTTTAAAATTCAAATGCTGAAATAGAACATGCCTTCATTTGCTATAATTGAAACAAATGATTTCTGAGATTGTATAATTAAACCAGTAAGGTCCGAGTCAGGAGGAAGCACACCATGTCTTATGCTCCAGGCTAAACTTCTGTTCACGAGGCCATTGCGTGCTTCTCTGTTGAGTAGAGCTTCTACTTGAGAAAAATGCACAAATGTGCTTGAGTGTGGGAACACCTCCCCCATATATTGGTTCTTCTCTCAGTGTCCCAGCAGGAAACAGACAATGCACTCAAAAGAGGTGATTCAAGAGGGGTCAATGAGAAGGGTATTTGCAAGAAGCAGAAAAGGTGAAGGTAAATGAATAAGGGATAATAGAGCACCCCAGGTTTAGCAGGAAGGGGAAGTTTCACCTCCCCAGGTAGGAAGAGGCAAGGAGAAGAGCAGGTTATTAGATTGGTCCGACCTTTATCCATAGGAGAGCTCCACCTGGAAGGCGCAGTGGTTTTAGGTGAAGAGCACACTCTTAAAAGGCATCACTTGGGAGGGAGTTGGAGAAATAAATGCACCAATATCTCTGGCTTCCTAATCTTGATTTCCTGCTAATACCTTGCCTTGGCCAAACCATCCAGAAACCTGAGGGCAAGGGTGCATATTGTTACAGTCCACAAGGTCAACATAGAGGCAAAAAGCAGGCAGTAAAAGGATAAAGTGAGGTTAGGAATTGGAGAGATGAATGAAGTCCAAGTTAGAAGGAGAGTTGAGATTTCACCATACCACATGACAACATATCATATGAGAAAGGGAGGTGAAGGGAAGTGAGCTGTGGCCCTTGTGTTGTATTCCTGGGAGTAGGGAGCTGAAGAGATTTGTCTTCTGGAACAAAGCCATCTGAGGGTGAAAGCTTAGGGCTGTGATCCTGGGAGTGGGGAGCTGAAGCTAGCATAAGAGCACCTACAGCGTATGCTCTGGGCTGTGGAATGCAGCCATCCTAAGAGGAATTCAAGCTATGTGTGTGGTATGGGGGAACTTAAGAAAAACCTACTCAACAATGCTTTTTAGGCTGACTGACATCATTCAATTATTTTTCCATCTCAAATATCTAAGTTTTCTCTGGGACTATACTGGGACACAGAAAACCATGCTGATAGTACAGAGGTATGGAACTAGAAAAGCTTTATCATTGCATGAGCAAACTGAAGAAAATAATGCTTTAATATCAACGTTTTTGCAATGAAGCCAGGCAAAGTTGCTAGCAAAAATCTGGAAGTATCAGAGAGGGGAGTCCCCCAAATTGATAAAAAACCAGATATGATTAAATAGGAAATGATACTTACGATTGGGTTAAGGATGATAAAACACCAAGAGAATAATCACTTATTTTGGTGTCTGTATTTGGTTGTAAAGTATATTGATAAATAATTTGAGTGCATTCATGTCTTTGCTCTCCAGCTGTAATCTTACATGAGATCTTACATTTCTCAAACCTAACTACGTCAACATGGGTGTTTTCAGAGTTTGATGGCCAGGGTTCTCTATCTTGAGGTCACAAATGAGGTCATCCTTAAGAGTGGCACACAAGCAGATGAATTTTAATGATGCTGATGAATTTTACTGCTTGCATTATTCTCTATGTGAAACTCTAATATTGGCATATTTATGACTTTATAACACTTTGCTTTTCCATGAGGTTTGATGCATATTTATGACTTTATGACACTTTGCTTTTCCGTGAGGTTTGATGCAAGTCTACTTTTATCGAGAATGAATTTGTATTCATGGGCTTTATGTAACTTTCATCTTTACTCAAAAATGTCAAAACTGGTAGACGTTGCTATTCTTGAGGACAGGTAGTCTGAAAGACAAACTGGCAGACAGTAGAATTGTCTGAGGACTTTCCAAATCCCAGCATTCGAGAAGTCTGTAATAACTGATTTACGTGTCTACCTTTTTGTCTTACAGTATTCCCAAAAGGATTGACCTGAAATAAAACTATGAAGTGGGCTTTTTGTTCCTAGAACTCACATTCTTACTTTCTATTGCTGCTCACTAACCTTTGCATTCATCTAACACTAAGGTGACTTCATTGTGTGTTTACCGAATATCTACTAAGCACAAATCACTGTGGCAGGTAGATGGGAAATTAGTAGGTCAGAATTTGCTACCATATGCTCCCAAAATTGTCTTGGAAATAAAAATATCCTGCTAGTTCCGCACCCCAAAACTTCTGTGGCACCCCATTGTGCACAGAATATACTCTCCAAACATTATCTTGCTGTTCGAGTCCCTTTTTATGCTCCTCCTAACCTGGGTGCTTTTACCATGGAGTTATACATTTTTCACTTAATTCGCCTTCCTCCTCATCCTCCGTGTCTTGATTGCTCCATTTTCTCTCTTTCTGATTTAAAATTTTTATCTCTTTCTATAATTTTGTTATAGGTAGTTACTATAGCACAGCTACAATTTACAACTAACTACTTTAATGTTGTATAAAGGTATAGGTTATTTAAGCCACACATTATCGCACTTAAGCCAATTTATTTTTACTAGTTGGTTATGTCTGTGAGCAACTTGAGGGTGGGGATTCTGTCACTGAATTTTTGTATCCCTAGAGCCTGACACATAATAAATACTTTAACAAAAATGGGCTTAGAGAATAAAACAAGTAAAAGAGATAGTAGAAATGCACACAGTTTTCTATAAATCAGTATGCTGTATACATGCTATTGAGGGGTATGAGCCACATACTATTGAATATTAAAGATTCTGGGACTGAGCTCTTAAGTTGGGGACATTAAGAATAATTTCAAAGAAAGGTTAAATATCGAAGTGCTCTTTGGACTATCAGGACTTTGATATCTAGAGATGGGGAAAATGCTTCTTTTTTTGACTGTTTCCTACTTTTGGTTTCCTCTCACTTGCAAAATCCTAACGCAGAGAAAGCAAGGTAAGTTTTGCCCCCTTTCCAGCTCTGAATAAAAGTAGTAGCTTCTAGGAGCATGGTGTTGAGAAGGATGCTGAGGCCCAGTCTGAACAGGACAGAACGAATTCATGGGTGCTGAGCAATTGACACATACTGGCTCACCATATTTATGTCACAGGATGGATTAGCTCCCTTCAAACATTACAAGTAGCTTTCAGACTACATTTTGTGATATAGATGTGGCAGAAAACTTCTCAGGGAAAATATCTCCCTTGTGACCCCTCCATTCTATTTCTGTCAATTTATTTCCTTATGTCAAGGTTTTCCTACTTCTAAGATGAATCCTGATGGCCAAGCTAGCCTACTTGTGATCTTAGAGACCAGGATAATATAGTAAGGCTTCCTAGGTAAAATGATAATCCTCGGGGTGTGCTGTACATACTTTGTAGGGTTTTGCATGAAACAATTATGTACAATCATAGGGCACATAGACCCTTTAATTCTAGAGTCCTGTGATAGATTACAAATTAAACTGTGGTGTTTCCTTCAAACGGGTCTGGGGAGAAGTGTGAGGCAATGTTACACCCCTACACTTTGTGCTGCCTGCGTGGGTGGAAGACTGCCTCCTCGTCCCTACCAGCATCAAGACACATCGTGTGTCCAGACTGTCATAATATTTATCCACAACATCTGGTATGAGACAGAGAGTGAAGTCTGTGCCTTCATTCAAATTAGATTCATGACTTGGTTTATTTGAACTAGTGCAGAGGAAGAAAAAATCTTTATACAAAATAACATCTGGGAAGAGATGTACTTGCTTTTCAAAACACTAATGGTATCATAAATTCATGAGTTTCTAGAATGATGGCAGATGTCTGAATGGGAAATACTACAAAGAAAGAAAACTAAGAAGTAAAATGGATTTGAAGTACATAGCACTCTGGTTCCTCAGGTGTTTCCCACTAAAGCCAGAATTAACTACTGATTCTTCCTCTTTAGTAGGGCAGGGACATGGGGGGCATACTGAATCTG
Organism: Hylobates moloch; assembly: GCF_009828535.3. Classification (NCBI taxonomy): domain Eukaryota; kingdom Metazoa; phylum Chordata; class Mammalia; order Primates; family Hylobatidae; genus Hylobates; species Hylobates moloch. The sequence goes on from NW_026652292.1 coordinate 14,069,863, forward strand.
ATGCCAGAGAGTCACTCGTTTCTCTATGTGGTCATGGCCATCAGTGAGATGACTGAGTTTTGAGAAGTGCCAGGCTGAACAGTGAGGCAGGAAGGGGACATCGCTCATTGGAAGTAGAGTTTGCAGGGCAGTGCTGACTACAGAAGTTGGAACATTTGTAGATGAGTTCCTCTGTGAAGGTGGATGAGGGTACACCTGTGGATGTCCTCTCCTGGTCACTGATGATTGTATCATCACCAACATCACTGGAATCTTCTCTGTTCCTACTAAACGTCACTGTTGTTTTTAAATCTCAGACTGGGAAGGGACAGGAAGAGGTCACAGGAAGAACCAGAGTTTTTAAAAATATATCTTGAATGCCAGAGGTCTTTCTTGTCCTTCTTTATTGAGCACTTTTAGGCAAATGATATTTTGCAATGCCAAATGACACTTTTCTTTTTCATATTTCATTATACCTGACCCTCTTCCAATTTAACCAGAGACCTCCATTCCACAAGGAAGAGTTAGGATTGCTATAGAAAAAAATGCAAAGACAGGGAGAGTTAATAGTTTTAAAATTCCAAAATAGGCACTTAAAGTCTATTGTAGGGGCAATAGTCGTGAAAGAAAAAGGCAAAGAGTTATTTGAGAGGTGTATTGAGTGTTTTGTCTATTTTTATTTTATTTTTTAGAAAATAAAGCAGAGTTTTAAAATTGATATATAACAGTTGTACATATTTTGGGGAGTACATGTGATACCTTGATACATGCATACAATGTATAATGACCAAACTGGGGAAACTGGGATGTCAATCACCCCAAACATGTTGGGAACATTCAAATTCTTCTCCTCTAGCAATTTTGAAATATATGACAAGTTATTGTTGACTATTGTTGCCCCACCATACTATAGAATCCTAGATCTTATTCCTTCTGTAAAATTGGATATTTTCTTTGTTTCTAAAAATAATTTCAACTCATTTTATCTTTAGGGGTACATATGAAGGTTTGTTATCTGGGTATATTGTGTGCTGCTGAGATTTGGGGTATGAATGATACCGTTACTCAGGTAGTGAGCATAATACCCAATAGTTTTCCAACGTTTGGCTCCCTCCTCTCCTCCCATTTCTAGTCATCTCCAGTGCCTATATTTGCCATCTTTATGTTCATGTGTACCCAGTGTCTAACTGTGTTTTTGTACCTTTTAACCAACCTCTCTTCCTCCTCCCTCCTATCCCTTCTAGCCTGTGGTAGCCACCAATTAACTCTCTATCTTCATGAGATCTCTACAGAGATGGAAAAAAATGGTCCTAAAATTCATAGGGAGCCACAAAAGATCCTGAAGAGCCAAATTCTTCTTGAGCACAAGAACAAAGCCAGAGACATCACACTACCTAACTTCAACATATACTACAAATCCAAAGCTGCAGGGCATAAGCATAAACACATACACACTGACCAATAGAACAGTACTGAGAACCCAGAGATGAATCCACACAGTTTACAGACAACTCATTTTTGACAAAGGTGCCAAGAACATACACTAGGGAAAGAACAGTCGCTTCACTAAATGGTGCTGGGAAAACTGGATAATCAGATGCAGAAGAATGGAGCTAGACCCCTATCTCTCCCCATGTACAATAATTAAGCAGGGGTATTTAACCATTTTTATGCCATAGATTCCTTTGGTGGTCTGGTAAAGCTCATGGGCTACTTAGAATAATGTTTATCAAAGCATGAAATACATTGTTTACAAAATTGCAATTTTATTGAACTACAGTTATCAAACTCATAAGGAATGACAAATGTCTCATAGGATAATATGTATGCTTTTTGCTCAATGCCTCAGATGACAAGATCTTGTGGTGGGTCTAATGACTTTGTTATTATTAAGTGGTGATGAGTGCAAATGATATTATGAGATGTCTACATCTGCAATGTGATATGAAAATATATGTGAAGTTTTTGGTAACAAGGCCACAGATTCTAATTACTGTGGTTGGTTGCCTGCATTCATATTGTAGGAAAGGTTAATTTTCAGTTAGAATTTAATGAAAATAAATATCTACATTTTTTCCTCATTTAAGTTCACAGAATCTCTTAATTCTTTTTTTTTTTTTTTGAGACAAAGTCTTGCTCTTGTCCCCCAGGCTGGAGTGCAATGGTGTGATCTCTGTTCACTGCAACCTCTGCCTCCCGGGTTCAAACGATTCTCCTGCCTCAGCCTCCTGAGTAGCTGGGATTACAGGCATGCACCACCATGCCTGGCTAATTTTTGTATTTTTAGTAGAGACGGGGTTTCACCATGTTGGCCAGGCTGGTCTTGAACTCCTGACCTCAGGGGATCCACCCGCCTCGGCCTCCCAAAGTGCTGGCATTATAGGTGTGAGCCACTGCACCCAGCCAGAATCTCTTAATTCTATGGATTTACTGTATTAGTACGTTTTCATTCTGCTATAAAGAACTGCCAGAGACTGGGTAATTTATAAAGGAAAGAAGTTTAGTTGACTCACAGTTCAGCATGACTGAGGAGGCCTCAGGAAACTTACAATCATGGGGGAAGGTGGAGGGAAAGCAAGGCACCTTCTTCACAAGGTGGCAGGAAGGAGAAGTGCCGAGCAAAAGGGGAAGAGCCCATTATAAAACGGTCAGATTTCGTGAGAACTCACTATCACGAGAACAGCATGGAGGAAACCACTCCCATGATTCAATTACCTCCACCTGGTCTCTCCCTTGACACATGGGGATTAGGGGGATTACAATTCAAGATGAGATGTGGCTGGGGACACTAAGTCTAACCATATCGCCTACAGACCTCAAGTTAAGAGGCCTTGAACTAAAGGCGGTTTTAATGGAGCCAGACCTAAAGTTAGTTTGTATACAACAGAGGCTGGGTGGAGAGACAGATGCCTCTGCCCTGAGGCAGGGGGACCAGGGAGAGGGGAGCTGGTATCTGGAGCCTGCCTAGCCTCTGCTGAGGGGGCTCTGTCTTGGCATCCTTAGGATCTTGGTGGTACTCACCAGTGCCTACAGATGATCCCTCACCACACAACAAGGAGGGCATGCTTTCTGAGATGCAGATCTTGGACTTCAGAAGGAGCAAAACCAGTAACAAGGGGTGTGCCCAGTTCACAGAGCACCTATTCATTCAGTGTTTCATGAGCAACAATTTCTTGAGCACCTATTAGGTGCCAGGCTCTGTGCTGGGTGCTGAGGATGCGATGGTGGGGAGCACACTCGTGGTGCCCGGTTTCATGGAGGACACAGGCAAGCAATTGATCGGCCAGAACAGTGCTAGGACAGTGCTGTTCAGGTGTTAAGGGGCACACAGGTGGGGCATCCACTCAGCACGCAGAGATCAGGAAGAATTCCTGGAGGAAGGAGGTGGTGGACAGCGAAGTTTGAAAGTGGTTTCTCCCAGAGGAAATAAAAGGAGGAGAGGGAACGACACATTTTGCAAGCCTGAGGATGGCTGGTGCTTCAGATATGGAAAGGGCGAGGGGAGGAGTGAAACTTGAAAGGTGAGGGGTGAGGGTGGAAGTCGGCTCACTGGGACCCTGGCGGTGGCATTAAGGTTCTTTTGAGAGCCTTCAGGAAGCACTGAAGTGTTTCAAGCAGTGGAGTGGTGGAGCCAGCTTTTCATTTCAGAAAGAATAGTCTATCTGTGGAGAAGATCATGGATTAGTACGAGGTGAGAACAGAGGCAGTGAGACCACAACAGGGACCTATGTGGGAAGATGCACCTGGATGGTGATGGTCAGGATGGCGGTGCTGGCGTTTGGGATAAAGAGAAGTGGACAAGTGCAGGAGATATTTTGGAAGTGGATTTCATCAACTCGATAGATGATTAGTTTTAAAAAACAAGGAAGAGGATGGAGTCAAAAATGCCTTCCTGGTTTATGGCCCAGCTCCTTACTGACACCACCCCACCCCATATCAACCCATAGTATTATTGTTTCGGGAAAGGGGAGAGAGAAAGAGAGAGAGAGATATCAAAAAAGTTTACTAAGAGAGGAAATTATCAGATATCTAGGAGAAAAGTAAGGAAAAATAAAAGCCCAGGGAGCCTGTTTCCAGAGGAGAGAGTGGTCAATAACGCTAAACGCTGCTGAAACACCAGGTAAAATAGGCTTTGAGAAGTAACTATTACACTAACAAGAGAAGTCATCAGCAGTTCCTTCAGCATGGTGGGTACAGCACCAGGTTTCCATGAGTTAAGAATGTATGATGGGTAGGAAAATAGAGCAAAGCTTTAAAGACATTTGGCTGATCAGGGAAATAGATAAAAGATGATAGCTGGAAAGAGATTTGTTCACTAGGAATCTTTTATTCCAAGAAACAGAAAACCTAAATCAAAGTGCGTAAACACAAAAGTAATTTATTGTTCTTCATGGCTGTAATTAGGTGGTGATGTTATCTGAGAATGAAGGAGACAATGGTGAGACTGTAAATTTGAGAAGGGCATGTACGGGAGACACTACTAAAGTTGGGAAAGAGAACCAGCCAGGGAAAAAGAGTCACAGCAAATAAGACAGCTTAGTGCAGGCAGAAAATCCAGGGTGTAAAATAAAAAGCACCGTATTTTTTTTGTGTCAATGTATTTCAGATACTAAGCATTTACTAATGTAAAGAGCTTCTTTAATTTTGGTAAATCCAAAGTATTGCCATGCCATTCCCATTGAGTTCATCCTGTTTTGTATTAATTTCCCATTTCTGCATGACATATTAGTTCAAGCTTGGCAGCTTAAAGCTACACCCATTTATTATCCTGGTTTTCATGGGTCTGGAGTCTGGATACAGGTTAGTTGCGTCCTCTGCTTAGCATCTGAACTGGCTGAAATTAAGGTGCTGGCTGGCACTGCAGTGTCATGTGAAGTGCAGGCTCCTCTGTTGAGTCTGTGTGTTGTTAGCAGAATTCAGTTCGTTTAGGTTGTAGGACTGAAGTCCCTGGTTTCTAGCTGCATGTTGAGTGTGACCACTGTCAGTTGTTAGGGGCTGTCCTTAAGTCATTGCCACTGGCCCCTTCCCAGGTGGCAGCATACTCCTTCAAAGCCAGCAGGATAAGCTCCTTGAATTTTTATTTTCAAGATTCACCTAATTAAGTCAGCCCTATTCAGGATAATCTCCCTTTTGATTAACTCAGAATCAACTGATTAGCAACCTAATCATGGAAATAAAATCCCATCATATTCAAAAGTCCTGGCAACACTCAAGGAGAGGTAATTATACAGATGTGTACATGAGGTAGTGGGAATCTTGAGGTTATTTTAGGATTCTACCTACTGCACTTCATAACTTTTTTTCCACATAGCACCTTCCTAAATTATTTTATGTTTTGTTACTGTGGTAAATTGAATAATTGGTTTCCATTGCACTATCCTGTAAAAACATTACAGCTACACATCGGCATATCTGCCATGGCTTCAGGGTGGGGGAGGATAATTTCCCACTTCTTGGTTCTGGGATTGACCAGGTGACTTGCTCATGAAGGTTAAAGGGATGGGGACGAGAAGGTGGAAAGAGTTTTCAGATCCAGGCAAAGAATTAATAGGTGCAGAAGTGGGGAAAGAGGAGGATTGGGGATAAGATAATCTGCAGTGCAGTTGGAGGAAAGTTTGGGTCAGATTCATGCGGGAATCCTCAAGCCAAAGTCGCCTGGTTGAGTCCTGCATCTTGCAGGAATAGATCTGCATTAGTAGCCTCTATCCCCAATTTCAGTCATTGGCTGGGAACAGCCTAAGGGAAGTGCAGCATTGGCATGAATACAGGGTAAATTCAAAACAGCAACAATTGGTGTCTTCAGTTGATTAATCTTGTTGCACGATATCTGAGTGGTGCATTTTCATGCATTCCCTGGCAGAGCAATGTTACTAGATGTGAGGTGGTTAGAGGCTTGCAAAGTGCTGGCTTGGTTGGATTGCTATTTAATGTGGTCACTGTTGCCATCACCCTGGGTAGCCGGTATGTGATATGTGGAGCAGAGACCCCCCCTGCCAACTTGTAGAATCATGGGTGTTTTTCTTACACATAAATAGCTGAATGATAAAATGACTTAATGCAAAGTGCTTCATATAGCATTCTTCAGCAACATAAACTAAACAATGTTAGGTTGTATATTTTAAGGGCAAGGAAGATAAGTGAAATTCAGATAGGATTACAAAATTAGAAGGTTGCAGTATTTCCTATACAAATGAGTAAACTGGGATTTAGTCAGGTTAAATTAAGGGTCCTAGATCACAAAGAAAATTAGAAACAAATGGAAAAATAAGTCAGACTAGTCCGGGTCTTAATATATAGTTCTACTGTCAGTATCGCAGATATTGTAAGGTGACGCTTCTTACACATGAAATAGATTTTAAATCTCTTGAGTAATATTTAATCATAACTCTTCCTAATTAGAACCAGAATCTGGGTGCTCCTGTATTGGGTGCATATATATTGAGGATAGTTAGCTCTTCTTGTTGAACTGATCCCTTAAAAAAAAAAAAAAAACCAGAAATGAGATAACTTTAAAATTGAGTATCAATTTTATTATAGAATCAAGTCTGATTTTATGGCATTTTGAATTTCCAAGCTAGGAAGTTTGGAAATAATCAAAATCAGAGTGAGAAAAATATGTGTATGCTGGAAAATACACAGAATAATAGAGATCACAGTGCGGCAGCCCATACACTCTGCAGGTGTGCTTTGTTGGCAAGGGTTTTAAAAATGGAATTTTATTCCTTTAGTAGGGGTAGGTATTCTCCAATTCCCCCAAATCCCACTACCTTCCATTGTTTTATACCTGGCCTACCTCACTTACTTACTGTACTTCCCTAGCCCCTGAAGGTATTTGAACTTACATCCTTGATTCAGAATTATCTAATATGACGTTTTCCTTGTATCTATGGGATCTCCATTAGTGGCTGCTACATTGTTAACTTCTTAATTCCCTAATTCATTTATACATTCATTCAATAATGTCTAGTCAGTGTCAACTTTGGACAAATACTATTAAATAAGTAAATCATATAGAGTATTTGAAGGTGAGAAATAGAAATAGTATAGCAAAAGAGAGAACACGGCAAGGCAGAGGAATTGGTTTGATAATTTTAAATCGAATGGTCTCAGTTGTAAGCGTAGACCTCACTGAGAATATAATGTTTGAGCAAAGACTTGAAGGAAATTAGACAGATGATTTTTGAAATGAGTAGGAAAATCTTTCCTGTAATTGAAACATATTTTTATCTAAAATAGTTCCCAAAGTTAGTGGCTTTTCTGTTTCTGGAAGAATAGCATGGAAAGGATCCCATTGCTTACAATTTTTAGGTTCAGCTTGTGCCCTATTTCAGGACTTTTCTAATATTTCAAGCACCATTACAAGAAGTCAGCCTGTGTCTGCCTTTTCCTTGAATTTCTGTGTCACTGGGTTTATCCTAGCACTCTACGTTGCCACGTGGATTTACTTTTGTGTTTAAAAAGAGGAGTCTCTGCAGGTAGAAGTAGGATGCAGGCACCATTCCTTTCAGAAGGCATCAATGGTTCTATTGTGTAGGGGGCACATTTTTCCCTTATGGATGGCTTCCATGGAGCAGAGCTGGAGCTGAGCCACAGACAGAAAACAATTTCTGTCAAAGGTGGCAGAATAAAACATCGACAGCCTATTGAAACACAATCGCAGGCTTTGACGGGAGTAGCCAAGTCTAATTGAAGCCATCATTTCACGACTGAGAGGAAACTTTCTCTGGAGAAGCTGAGGTATGCAATATCAAAACAAATTCGATCCAGAACTCAGAATTTCAGAGTTACAGAATTTGCTATGTTGGAAAAAAATTGTTTCCTTCTCAGACAGCTATACTGCACTAAAAGACCCCAGGGATTACAGCCGATATCTGATCTAACATTTAATACTGGAACACAGCATTTGTACCCAGACCCTGTGGCCTTACTGTTGAGGTTCAAAGAGGTGGTTAAAATGTTTATGCTTCAGAGAAGAAGGCGATGAGAATGGGCACCATTTCAAAAATGTTGATTTTGGAGAAGTAATCCTACATAAAAGACTTTTTGTTTCTGTCCTTTAAGATGAAATGGCACTGTCTAGCCCTTGCTAGCTTTGGGTTGAATTATCGTAAGGACTGTTTTGTGTGCATTTTCTCTCAGTTGTCAACACCAAAGCAAAATATAAAGAAATCCTTGTCACTCCTCAGGAATTTCTGGGATGTAGCTCACATTTAACTTTTCCAGGCATGTTAATGGGCCTTGGGTAATATTTTGGTAATTCCACCTAACAAATTGGTTTCTTTGAATCTGGTGGTGGGAGGAAAAAAGGAATGGGGAAGTGGCAATGGGATGAGGGACACTGCTGAGCACCAAACTTGGTCTCATGTATCTTTTGCAAATGAATTCTGGCCACCCTCCAGCAGAGGGGGGGAGTCTAAGAAAGGGACCTGTTCACTATTCGGGTAATGGGTACATTAGAAGCCCAATCCCCATGAGCATGCACTATATTTATGTAACAAATATATATATATGTATTTTAAATACATCCAGCTAAATTCAGGAGGAATGAAAGGATAGGTTGAGGCGAGGGTTTTAGATTGGTTTTCCCTCGAAGCAGATACTCAGATAAGGATTCTAGAACAACTAGTTTCCTTGGGAAGTAGGAAGGCACCAAAAAATATCTACTGGAGGCTGGCATTACCTGTCTGGATTTCTGGAAAGAGGATCAAAAGACAAACCGGCCGGTGGCTCACACTTGTAACCACCCTTTGGAGGCGGAGGCGGGTGAATGAAGTCAGGAGATCGAGACCACGGTGAAACCCTCTTTACTAAAAAACAAAAAAAAAATTACCGACTGGTGAGGGCCCTGTATCCCACTACTCGGACAGGTAAGGCAGGAGAAGGCTAACCGGAGGCGAACTTGCATGACCGAGATCACCCACTGCACTCACCTGGCGAACGAGACTCCAAAAAAAAAAAAAAAAAAAAAAAAAACAGAGCTAAGCCAGTGTATTCTCTCAGGACACTAATGATTTTCATCAATCCATTTGTCCAACAAATATTTTTGAGAGCCACAAAAGCGAGACCCTCTTTCGTGCACAGGGGCAATACATTAGTGAACAAAACCAAAATTTATGTCCTTATGTAGCTTTCATTCTAGAAAGAAAGGAAGAAAGATAACCACAGAATAAATAATTAAAGTCTAGAACTATGTCATCTAGCATGGTAGCCTCTAGGTATGTGTGGCTCTTGAGCTCTTGAAATGTGACCAGTTCAAACTGAGTTGTGCTGTAAGTATAGAATACATGCTGGCTTTTAGAGACACCCTATTAATACGAAAAAAATGTAAAATGTATCATTCATACTTTTTTATTGATAACATGGTGAAATGATAATTGAGATATGTGGAATTAAGTAAAATATATTGTGAAAATTAATTATAAAATTAATTGTCAAAAAAATCATATAATTTTAAAATGTGGCTACTAGAAAATTTAAACTTTCCTATGTGGCTCACACTATATTTTATGGGATAGGGTTGATTAGGAATGTAGAGCCTGACCACTCAGTGTGTTTCAAATTCTAGCCACATACCATAACAAGCTGGAAGCTTGTTAGAGATGCAGACTCTCTAGCCCCACTCAGGCTGACTGAATCAGAACCTGGTGTTCAACAGGATTCCCACATAAAATGTAGGGATATCAGTGAGAATCACCGATCAGTAGTGTGCACTTTTTGGGTGTTAAGCTGAAGAACAAAGCAGGGAAAGAGGATATGACATCCAGGTAGTTGCATGATTTTGTTTTCATACAATTTTAGATATGATGTCTAGAGGATGTCCTCACTAAGTCTGCAGGAAGATCTCACTAGGAAAACAATAATTAAGTAATATTTAAAGGAAGAGATGGAGCCACCATTCAGATATATTTGGAAAGATTATTCCAGGAAGACGAAACAACCAGTGCAAAATACTGAGGCTTGTATGTTTAAGAAGATAGAGGTATTAAGCATGGGTGAAGTCAAATAACTGGAGGTGTGGTTAGGCAGGTGTGGGGCCAGATCCCATAGAGCCCAATAAGTCATAATAACGACTCTGGCTTTTTTCTGAATGGAACAAAACGGAGGCTTTTAGTGCAGTATAGCTGTCGGAGAAGGAAACAATTTTTTTTCCAACATAGCAAGCATAGGAAGCCATAGTCAGATTTTGAGCAGAGGTATAACATGATCTGACTCTTGTTTTAATACAAACACTCTAGCTGAAGTGTTGAAGAGACTATAGTGAGTCATGAGTGAAAACAATACATCTAATTATATTGCAACAATCTAGGCAAGAGATCATAACAGTTTGCTACTGTGATAATCTAACTTAGATATATGGTGGCTTGAACATGAGTAGTAGCAATTGAGGTGATGAAAAGTTAGACTCTCGGTTTATTTTGAAGAAAGATTCAGCAGAGTTCTTTAAAATAATCAATGATAACTCAAGACTTTTTGGCCTGAACAAATGGAAATCTTTGTCATTTTTCTGAGGTAGTAGAGAGTAGGGTACATGCAGATGTAGGGGAGATATTAGAAGCTTGGTTTGAACAGGTAAAGACTGAGATGCCCATGGCTATGCAAGTAGACTTGAGCTAAACAGGTAGATTTATGAATCTGAGTTTCAAAGGAGAGGTTTATATAAACTTGAAAGATTTTACATATAGTCGATACTTAATTCCATAAGACTGGAAAAGATCACAAGAAGCTGAGAGTAGACAGAAATGAGGAAATAAACTACTCAATTCCTCAACACCAAATATTGGTATTTTAGACGGAAGGGGAGGAGCCAGAGAAGGAGACTGAGGAGTAGCCTGAAAGAGAACAGGAAAATCAAACGAGTGTAGAGTCCTGGAAATCTAGAGTAGTTGGCGTTTGGGGGAGTAAAGAGTTATCAGCTAGGTCAAAGAATGTTGGTTCTTGTACTAGTTCACTTTCACATTGCTATAAAGAACTACCTGAGACTGTGTAATTTATGAAGAAAAGAGGTTTAATTGACTCACAGTTCCACAGGCTTAACAGGAAGCATGACTGGGAAGCCTTAGGAAACTTACAATCATGGCGGAAGGTGAAGGGGAGCAAGCACCTTCTCCACATGGTGGCAGGAGACAGAGAGAATGAAGTGACAAGTGCTACACACTTTTAAACAACAAGATCTCATGAGAACTCACTCACTAGACAGCACTAGGGGGATGATGCTAAACAACGAGAAACCACCACCATGATCCAATTACCTTCCACTGGTTCCCTCCTTCAACATGAAGGGATTACAATTCGACATGAGATTTGGGTGGGGACACAGAGCCAAACCATATCAGTTCCCAATTAAGAAAAAGATTGAGAACCACCTATAGAATTTAGTAGCATGGAGCTGCTCAGTGATCCTGAGAAGTTTTTGTGACATATAGGTAAGAAAGCTAGATTGGATTTTATTCAAATAAGATTGAGAAGAGATAAATTGGTGATAGTAAGTATAGTTAACTTTTTTGTTGTTATAAAATGAAGGACAAAGATTAGATGGTAGTTAGATTAGGAAAGTTGGGGGTCAAGAGAGAATTAATGTGGTGGGAGAAATAGCAGCATGCTTGGTAATGATCTAGTAGAGGGGAAAGTTGGTGATGTGGGGAGAGAGAAGAACCACTGCTGATGGATGTCCTTGAGTAGGTGACAGGGCATAGTATCTGGATCTGGTGGATTAGCTGGGAATATAGACCATTTTTGCAGGAGAAAAGCTCATGACTGAGGATAGATACATGTGTAGATGTGTGTGTAGATGTACTGGTAGAAGCTTGAGGAAATTTCCTTCTGATTACTTCAAATTTCTCTGTAAAGTCAGACACAAGCCCATGAACTAAGAATAAGGATGGGACAGAAGCTGTCAATTTGAGAGGAGAGGAAGAAGGCATAATATAATGGTTCAAAAGAGTGGGAGAGAGAATGAACTGAGGATGCATAGCAGGATTGCTGGGTGGCATTAAGGACCCACTTGAGGTTAATGACCGTAGCAATGACTGTTGATTGTCAATCAAAACACTTTATCACTTTCTTCCATTGTCATAGAGTTTTAACTGGGCACTTAGTTACCCAGCCAGTTTTACTGTCATGGCTTCCTCTGTAGCTTCACGTGGCCATTTTACTAAGTTTTTAAAAATAAACTATGAAAAGAGATGTGTACCCCAACCACATTTGGGCCATATCGCCCAATGAAATGGGCGATATGAAATGAAAGAACTCCTCCTGGTTCTTTCCTCCTGTACCTTATTAAATAAGGTATATAAGATACATATATATCTCTTAAAAGCAGCCAGCCCCCCAAAAATATCTTTTATATATATTTATATATCTCAAACATATAAGATAATATGTTACATAATTTAAACTATATATCTATTAAAATATATAAATATATGTATCTTAAAAATGTAACATAAGTATATACAACATATATCATATGTATATGATCATATCCATATATATATATGATATGGAAGCTAGTATATATATCATATATATATGGAAGCTAGTAAATTTTGAGGTGGCTTTTTATTAAGCAATTAAATAATGGAAGCTCAATTATATCAAGATATCACACCACTCTGTTTTAGCTTCCACTGTTGCTGCTCAGAAGTAATCTGTCAGTCTAAATTATGTCCCTCTGCTCTTTATCTTTGTGCTTCTCTTAAGGCTATACTTTGTCTTTCTTGTTTTTCAGTTTTGTTCTGTTGTATACAGGTGTCAATTTATTTTAAGATATATATTTATATCTTAAAGAATATACATATAGCCTTTGAGGACTGTGGCAGATTTTATTTTTCAAAGTAGCCCATATCAAGAAGTAGAGTCTATGTCTCCTTTCTCTTAAGTATTGGTGGAACTGTATGACTACCTCTTTCCATAGTATATGGTAGAAATGACACTATGTATTACAAAACGTCATGCCCTTCTACCTTATTTTCTTGGTATGGTAGCCTGTGGAATCCAATGACCATGTTGTAAAGAAGCTCAATAGACAAGGCCTGAAAACTCTGGCACACAGTCCTGGCTGAGCTGCCAATTAACAGCCACTATCAACTTGCCAGTCATTAGAGCAAGCCAGCTTCATTCTATATCCCCCAGTTGAGCCTGTCTAGTTGGTTCTATTTGGAACAGTGACAAGCCATCCCTATCAAGCCATAGTCAAATAGCAGATTCATGAGTAAAATTAATAATGGTAGTTGTTTTAAGCCACAAAGTTTTGGAGTGATTATGCAACAATAGACAACTACAACAGATTTTGTACCGAAGAATGAAGTACTTCCATACGATAAAAACAAAAACAAAAAACTGAAGACATTCGACATAGACTTTGGGATGAATAATAGGCAAAAGCTGGAAGAACTTTAAAAAGAATGTTAGTGAGAACCTAAAGGACCTCCAGGATAATGTTAATGGGAATGTAAAGGGAAGCTGTCAATGAGGGCTCAGAGAAATGTGAGAAAAATGTTATTGGAAGTTGGAGAAGAGAAAATCCCCGATAGGAAGTTGTGAATGTTTTGCAAAACTGTCATCTGTGGTAGCCTTGAAAATAGGGAATACACCTAATGAAAGACACCTTGAAGATTTAGATAAATTTCCAGAAAAGTTATCAAAGCTTTTCTCCCTTGCGTATAATAAAATAAAAGAGGAGAGACATGGGCTAAAGAATAAACTGTTAAATATAAAGAAGCCAGGACTTTCCCAGCTTTCCTGGACCTCAGTTTCCAAAGTAGGCTAAAGATAAGATCCAGAGTGGAATTGTAAGGTCTTTTTTTTTTTTTTAAAGCACCTTATAAACGTCTCAGGGGCTACCTTTTAGAACCTTTGGTCTGGCTTTCAAGGCCGGAAACAGAATTTTAAGAGTCTAAGGATCTTAAGGCATAACTTCTCACAGATTCTCTCCTTTAAACACTATGGCTTATAAGAATCTTAAGGGCACTGTCCAGCAGTAGCCTCAAAGGGAGGTAAAGAAGGCTTATCTTGAAGCATGTTGTGTTTTTCGCTTTTGTGTAGAAGAGAAAAGTCACAATGTTTTAAAAAGACTTTTCTAAAATAAATATTTCCAAAGTGAGCTAAAAAAGACAGGCTTAGCACAAAATAAGAAGAGGCTTGAAAAAAAAAACCATGACGCTTGTATTAATCAGGCTGATAAAACCACATAGCTGCAAACATGGGCTACTTTTAATGGCAAGTCAGAAGGACTCAAGAACTTCCGGGGGAGAACCTCAAGGAATAGGACTTATAACTAATAAGCAACTGGCATCTGCTACCTAGCTGGATTTCAGAATCACTGTGATCAATGACTGCTGTGTACCACCTGATTTTACCATTTTTGAACAGGAATGTCTAAAGTCGTCATCCTATGTCTGTCCCACCATTGTATGTTGGGGGTATGTGTTATGAGATAACTTTTCTTTTTAGTTCATACATTTTCAGAATGAGAAGAGTGATGATTAAAGAGCTGTACCTGAGAAGCTACACTTGCAGAACTCATCCATACCTGGATCTGATTTGGGAGACAATACTCTGAATCTTAAGCCTAAGCCTTATGCTGTGCAATGAGATTTGAGGTCTTGGGGTGAGGTAGGAGGTGGGACTGAACATTGGAGGTGGGGACTTGCACACTAGCCCAGATTGAGGACTGGCTAAAACAGGGCCAGGGTGGAAGCAGCTTTCTATAAGACATGCCCACTAATGTGCCATGTCATTTTACCATTGCCAAGGCAACACTCAGAAGTTACTGCCCCTTTCCATGGCAATGACCTGGCGACCTGGAAGTTATTATCTTTTTCATAGAAATTTCTGCATAAACTACCCTTTAGTTTGTATATAATTAAAAGTGGGTATAAATATGACTGCAGAACTGCCACTGAGCTGCTACTCTGAACACACTTCCTATGGGGTAGTCCTGCTCTGCAAGGACCAGTACCTTTGCTGCTGCTGCTGTAACACTGCTGCTCTACTCAAAGTTGCTGTCTAACACCAGCGGCTCACCCTTGAATTCAATTTCTTCCTGGGTGGAGCCAAGAACCCTTCAAGGTTAAGCCCCAATTAGGGGGCTTGCCTGTCCTGCATTGGGGGGAGGAAGTAAGTAAATTTAATTTATTTTAATTTATCTTGCTTGGATTCATTTGACTTCTTGAAACTATGCTTTGATCTTTCACCGTATCTGGAAAAACTTTAAGTGTTGCCTGTGTTCCATCCTTTCTCCTCTCCATCTGGAACTCAAAATATTTGGATGTTAGTGAATATTTGTTAGTTTTAACAATGAAATATTTAGAGTGCCAAGAAAGGAGAGAGAATGGAGCAGGCAATATTTGAAGTGATAATGGCTGAAAATTTCCGGATATACTCACTCTAATCTCCATGTGCCCTCTTCTCTGTCTACTATTAAAGCTACCTACCAAGTCTCCATTTGCAATTATATTTTTCATTTTTAAAAGTTTATTTGCTTTCTGCATAAGAATACAAGATCATTAGTTTCTTTTACTCTGTAGATATTTGCAAGCCTGGCTTTTAATTTTTACTCTGAAATATTGGTTATTGTTAATAATGGTGGTTCCTTATTCCTTTGAGAGTTAATTGTGGGAAGATTTTGAGGTCTAGAATGCAGGCAAATTCCTTCAGTTAAGATCTGAGTTTGCTGTTGCCAGGTGCTTGGGAGCCATCCCAGTCTGGACACTCTTTATACTGAATGCACTGCATGAATTTGCTGATGTGAATTTGGGCAAAAACTCAGTACAAAAATTAGCTTGTCATTACCATTTGTCTTTCTTCTTTATTTTTCTTTTCTTCTGCTTCGTTTATTGCCAAAGCAACTAAGCAATTTTCTTGCTGTCTCTAGTAATGGGCAGGTGTTACTTTTTCTTCCAGTTAATCCTTAAGCTGAAAGTAGAACCCTTTGGGGTCCCAGTTTTATGGCGGGGGAAGGCCTATTATTAGACCACCCACGTTGTCTCTGTTCTACATGTCCTAATTGGAACATGAAAATCACCACTCCAGTTCCCACTTTGGCAAATGCCCTCAGGCCAAAAGGACTAAAGCACATGGCTTCCTATTATAGCTTTCAGCTTTGCTTAGATTTTGGCCGCAGACAGTCTTATTATCTTGCAGTTCATCAATGCTTTTAAGAAGATGTGTTTTTTTGTTTGTTTTCACCAGAACTTTAAGTCATTTTTCATGGGAAAATCAAGCCTAATACCTCCCCACCATATTACTAGAAATGCTTCTCTCCCTGTGTGGCATAGTCAGGCCTTCTAAGTGCTTCTCAGGTCCTTTGGGCCTTGTTCCATGTGGATTTTACAAACATGAATTTAAGCCAATGGCCAGATATGGGATATAGACTAAAGATTCCCGAAGCCCATTAGAGATAACAGATGGGGCTTGCTTCCATCACTGCCCCACAATGGAAAGAAAGAATTTTGGAAATAGAGGGAGTTCCTAGCAGAGTAACCAACATTATGTTGCCTTCTTTTACACACATGGCATATTTAGTCAGAAAACAGAATTTAAATGCCAGATGCATGGCCTTCAATAGTCTTTGGCTTTTGATTAGGGATTGAAAAAAGCCCCCAGCTGTGGCTATTTGTTTATTTGCTAGCATAGAGTTTCTAAATGATATTTAGGGCAACTGTTCCCTTGTGGTGGGAAGGTCCATTAAAAATACAGATGGCTGTTAGATGGGCTTTATTAAGTTTAAGCCTAGAAGCAGTTTTCAGTAGATAAAAAAATGAGATGATAATGTAAAATAGCATAAAGAAAATGAGATTTGCTTTAAAATATCAGTGTTCAGAGTATTTGAAGAAATATCCAGGCACAATTTTACCTTAATTTCCCCCTCTATTTTTCTCCAAATCTTGCATCTCACTCTGGAGTAAGTATTCATGATTTTGAGAAACGCTTATGTATGTTTTGCAGTCTTAAGAAATACACAGCAGTTCCCAAAGGTATAATTTCACAAGAAAAAATACTACCCACAAAGTTAGGATTTACTAATAGATAAAAGGAATCCTATAATGACATTTGAGAAGAACTGTCAATTACCATGAACATAATTGTAGATGCTTAGGGCTAGGGACAGAAAGAACTAACACCGGCTCTCACTGCATAGTTTATTCTTTTCCAAGTGCCTGCCACATCCATTTTCCCCTTCTTAGCAAAATAATAATAATAATAATAATAATAATAATAATAATAATAAAATAAAAAATAGGCTTTTTGCATCTAGATTTCTAAGAGATGGATCATAAAACCCTGTAGATTTAGCTACTACTGATGGGTCTGGGGATGATGTCTGGACGTAAGGAAGCTGAATGACTTAGGTTTTATCCTGCATAAGGAGCTCTGTATAATAGGGGCAGTCTGTTCTTGTTGGTGCTAACTTTAACAAACCAATTAGATCTTCTTTTTTGGGACATTTAAATGTAATATAAGAAAGACCAAAATAGATAGTAGAATAAAACAGGGAGAGGAGGCTATCAGCAGAAAGCAGTGATGCAGTAGAAGCTGTGAGTTTTCAGAACCCCTGAGGTAGGGCAGCAAGCAGAGAGGCCATTTTGAGTGGCCACAGAAAATGGGAAGGAGGAAGCTGAGAAGAAAGCTGTTGGATGACAGTGTTATCACTGGGATGCTAATCTTGCTGTAGCTTCAGGAACAGCATCCAGCTCTCCAGGAAGACTATTTTATTACTACATCTGTTTTTTATCTTAAAGTACTCATGTATCATTCCAATAAACTCTCATTACTTTAAGACTGCAACATCAACTCTTACCTGAGCTTCCAGACTCCTGGCCTGACTTATAGATTTCAGACTTGCTAGCTCCATAATCCTGTCAGCCAGTCTTTTAAAGTATACCAGTATATGCCCCCCACCCTATATACCATTGGGTTTGTTTCTCTGGAGAGTCCTGATTAATACAACAACTATTGAGTGTCTAGTTGGTGTTTCAACACACACACACACACACGCACACACACACACACACACAGACACGCACACACACACGAACGAGAGAGACAGGAGAAAGGAGAGAGAGAAAAAACTTGTAGTTTGTTATGATGGCAAAGAACTCTAGTAACTTGGTATATTTAGCACTTTCTTTTCTGAAAAATCAGACTTCCGATGGAAAGGCATTCTCAGGGTCAGCTCACTTACTGGGACTTCTCTAACTCAGATTTCAGTTTGCGTTCAAAGCAGCAACTCTAGTGCTCCTGTCTGTGGTGAGCAGCAGAATATTTCAGAACACTCTGGTCTTGGGAAAAAAAGACCTTGTGGCATCTTTAAGGCCGAAAGGATCATCGGTCGGAGTCAGTATTAAATGCACGTTCGGGAGGTCTTAAAAGTCATTGCTCTTCATGTTGTTTACTCTGACCTTTGTTTTCATTTTTCTTTTTCTCCAATCTTCACTTTTGCCATTTTGTCCTCTCCAAGTGGAGAAAGATTGTGAAAGCGTTTGTTGTGCACCATTGGGCCTTTTTATTCATTTCAAAGAGTGCTCTACTATGGCTACCTGGATGTCAGATCCAGTCAACTCTACTATGGTTACCTGGATGTCAGATCCAGTCAGTGGAGTTTAGGAGGTGCATAAAAAACACACCTGTAGGAAAGACACACAGTGATACTGGGTTAGGCATGAGGGATGTAAACATGTGGACTCATCCATTCCTTGAAAGTTGAAGAGCTTTAGGGAAGACAAACCAAAGAACAGAACATTTCAATACATGACATGATGAGCATGGTGGGTAGGTAACCCTTATGGGACACCCAAACTCATCCCTGGGAGGGAATGAGCTGAGGTCAATAAGGCTTCTAGAAGAGGAGTCACACTTGAGTTGATGGAAGTATAAGAGTTCACAGGCTAAGTTATGGTGGTTCACTTTAGGTCACAGGGCAATTTAAAGCCACTGAAAACTTGTTCTGACTACAATTTAGCAAGATTTATTCTATCCTCATATTTAACAACTGTATCATAATAGTAAATTGTGTGGTTGGAACATTGAACACTTTGCTTCCAACCCATTATATTAGTCATGAAACTTCCCAAATAGATCTAACATATTAGGTAGACTTATTTAACATCTTTATTTTAGGGAAGCCTAAGCTGTATAGACAGTTTCATTTATCCTGATATCAAATATCATTGAAAGGTTAAACTTGGTGTTCAGTGACATTGTGCAGCCAAAACTTCCAAAGCTAAAATGGAAAATAATGGTTGTGGCATCCTTTCCAAGAAATCTCTATGACACCTAATCTCAAAATTTTAGAGGACTCAGCTGTTTTAAACTGGAGCTCTGAATATTTCAACTGGACAAAGTGTCTTGGGACTTGTATTCCTCTAGCAGGCAAGAACTGGAAGGAAGGAAAGAGCAAGAAAGGGAAATAGAAAAAGAGAGAGGAAGGAAGAGAAGGAGGGAGGAAGGGAGAAAGGAGGCAGGAAAAGGGAGAGTACAGGTGAAAGAAAGAAAGAAAGAGAGAGAGAGAAAGTGGTTGATCATTAAAAGAGTTCCCATCTCCATTACTGATGAAAAGTAATTAAAAGAGATACCCTTAGAGGAGAGAAGTGGAGCAAATGGTGGGATAGAAGGCCTTACCAGTCATCCACTCTATGGGAACACCAAATTCAACAACTATCTACACAAAAAAACCATCTTCATAAGAACCAAAAATCAGGCAAGCACTCACAGTAGCTGGTTTTACTTCATATCACTGAAAGAAGCACTGAAGGGACTGGGAATGATAGTCTTGAATCACTGATACCACTCTTTCTCGTTCCCGTACAGCAGGAGAAAGATAATCTGTGCTTTTGAGAGAGGGAGAGAACAGTGATTGTGAGGCTTTGCATTGAACTCAGTGCTGCCCTGTTACAGCAGAAAGCAAAACTGGGCTGAACTCAGTGGATGCCCACACATGGAGGGAGTATCTGAGCAACCCTAGCCAGAGGGGAATCACGCATCCCAGTGGTTCTGGCAAGCCTCACCACTGCAGGATAAAGTGCTCTGGGGCTCTAAATAAACTTGAAAGGCACTCTAGGCCACAAGGGCTACCAGTCCTAGTGCTGAGCTGGGTTCAGAGCTAGCAGGTTTGGGGAGAATGAGACTTACTGACACACCATCCATAGCAGCTAAGGAAGTGCTGGTACCACCCTTCCCCCAACCCAAGGCAACATAGCTCACAGCTCCAAAAAAAAACCCCTTCCTTCCATTTGAGGAAGGGAGAGGAAAGAGTAAAGAGGACTTTTGTCTTACATCTTGGATATCAGCTCAGCCATAGTAGGATAGGGCAGAGGTCAGAGTCGTTAGGCCCCTATTCCAGGTCCTACTTCCTGGACCAACATTTCTAGACACACCCTGGGCCAGAAGGGAACCCATGGCCTTGAAGGAAGACCCAGTCTTGGCAGGATCCATCACCTGCTGACTGAAGAGCCCTTGGGCTCTGAATAACCAGTGGTAATTACCAGGTAGTACATGGTTGGCCTTGAATGAAACTCAGAGATGTGCTGTTTTCAGGTTCCAGCTTGACCACAGGGGGGTAGAGCACTAGGCAGGCTTTTAGGGTCCCCAATCCCAGGCCTTGGATACTGAATGGCATTTCTGGACCTTCCCTAGGTCCAAAGGAGAGCCCACTGTACTGAAGGATATGTCTCAGGCCTGGCAGCATTCACCACGAGCTGATCAAAGAGCGCTTGTGCCTTAAATGAATATCAGCAGTAGCCTGGCAGTACTCCTGGTAGGCCTGTGGTGGAGGTAGCCATAGAGTGAGGCTCCTCTTCCTGTGGAAATGGGAGGGAACGGTGGGAAGAACTGTATCTCAAGGTTTGAGGGCCAGCTCAGCCACAGTAGACTAGAATGCCAGGTATACTTCTAGGGTTTTGACTCCATTCTGTAGCTCCAAGACATCTCTGGACCTACCTAGGGCCTGGGGGAACTCACCACTCTGTAGGGAAGGACATAAGCCTGGCTGGCTTTGCCACCTGTTGATTGTAGAGTGCTAGGACATTGATTGAACATATGCAGTAATCAGGTAGTGGGGTAGTGGTTATAGCAGGCCTTGGGTGAGACCCAGTGCTATGCTGGCTTCAGCTCTGATGCAGCACAGTCTCAGTGGTGGACGCAAGGTTATTGTGCCACCCCATCCCAAGCTCAAAGAGGCTCAGTACAGACCGACCCCATTTCTTTGGGAGAAAGCTAGGGAAAGGAACTTTCTTTGTTCTTTTCCCAGTCTCTGAAAAGAATCAGCCTCTGCCTGGAAATACAGATGATTATTCTGAATCTTATGCAGGACCACCAAGGTGGTACTTCTACAAGTCTGCAAGAACCACAGCATTACTGGGTGTGGGATACCCCCTAATGCAGAGAAAACTTATATCACAACACCCAATTCCTTTCAAATACCTGAAAAGCCTTCCCAAGAAAGATGAGTACAAACAAGTCCAGACTGTGAAGACTACAATAAATACCCCTCTTCAATGCCCAGACACTGATAAACATCAAACATCATTGCCACCCAGAAAAAACATGATCTCACAAAACAAACTAAATAAGGCACCAGGGACCAATCCTGGAGAAACAGAGATATGTTAAATTTCAGACAGAGAATTCAAAATAACTGTGTTAAGGAAACTCAAAGAAATTCAAGATAACACAGGGAAGGAATTCAGAATTCTACCTGATAAATTTAACAGATTGAAATAATTAAAAAGAATCAACCAGAAATTCTGGAGTTGAAAAATGCAATTGAAATACTGAAGAATGCATCAGAATATCCTACTTGCAGAACTGATCAAACAGAAGAATTAGTGAGCTTGAAGATAAGCTAGTCAAACATACACAGTCAGAGGCGATAAAGGAAAAAAAAATCAATGAAGCATGCCTACAGGATTTAGAAAATAGCTTCTGAAGGGCAAATCTAAGAGGCACTGGCCTTAAAGCTAAGGTAGAGAAAGAAATAGGGATAGAAAGCTTATTCAAAGGGATAATAATAGACAACTTCCCAAACTTAGAAAAGGTATTAATTTCCAAGTATGAAAAGGTATACAACACCAAGCCAATTTAACACAAAGAAGACAATCTCCCAGGCATTTAATAATCAAACTCCCAAAGGTCAAGGATAAAGAAAGGATCCTAAAAGCAGCAAAAGAGAAGAAACAATGTATAATGAAGCTCCAACATTTCTGGCAGTGACTTTTCAGTGGAGCCTTATAGGCCAAGAGAGGCTGACATGACGTATTTAAAGAGCTGAAGGAAAAAACTTTTACCCTGGAATAATATAGCCAGTGAAAATATCCTTTGAACATGAAGAAGAAATAAAGACTTTCCCAGACAAACAAAAGCTGAGGGATAACATCAACACCAGACCTGTGCTACAAGAAATGCTAAAGTGAGTACTTCAGTCAGAAAAAAAGAACATGAATAAGCAATAAGACATCATCCGTAGGTAAAAAACTCACTGGCAATAGTAGGTATACAGAAAAACACAGAATATTATAACACTATAACTGTGATGCATAAAATACTTTTATTTTAAGTAGAAAAACTAAATAATGAACCAATCAAAAATAGTAACTACAACAACTTTTCAAGACACAGAAAGTCCAAGAAGACATAAATAGAAACAACAAAAGGTTAAAAAGCAGATGTATGAAGTAAAGTGTAGAATTTTTATGAATTTTTTCTTGTTAGTTTGCTTATGTAAGCAGTGTTAAGTTGTTATCAGCTTAAAATAATGGGTTATAAGATAGTATTTGAAAGCCTCTTGGTAACCTTAAATCAAAAAACATACAACAGGTACACAAAATAAAAAAAGCAAGAAATTAAATCACACCACTAGAGAAAATCACCTTTTCTAAAAGGAAAATAGGAAGGAAGAAATAAAGGAAGAGAAGATCACAAAGCAACCAGAAAACAAATAACAAAATGGCAGAGGTAAATACTAACTTATCAAGAATAACATTCAATGTAAATGGACTAAACTCTCCAATCGAAAGACATAGATTGGCTAAATGGATGAAAAAGAAAGAAGACCCAATGACCTGTTGCTTACAAGAAACAGACTTCACCTAAAAGACACACATAGACGGAAAATAAAGGGATGGAAAACGATATTCTATGCCAATGGAAAGCAAAAAACAGCTGGATCAGCTATACTTACATCAGACAGAATAGATTTCAAGACAAAAACTATTAAGAAGGGACAAAGAATGTCACTATAGAATAATAAAAGCACCCTAATATGAAGAAAATATTATTAGACCTAATGAGAGTGATAGACTCCAAACAATAATAGCTGGAGATTTCACCACCCCACTTTCAGCATTTGACAGATTTTCCAGATAGAAAATCAACAAATATTGAACTTAATGTGCACTATAGACCAAATGGACCCAACAGATATTTCTAGAACATTTCATTCAATGGATGTAGAATATGCATTCTCCTCAGCACGTGGACCATTCTCGAGGATAAACCATATGTTACGTCAAAAAACCAATCTTAAAACATTCAAAAAATTTGAGGTAATGTCAAGCATCTTCTCTGACCACAATGGAATAAAACTAGAAATCAATAACAAGAGAAATTGTGAAAACTATACAAACATATGTCAATTAAGAACTAAGAAAGTGAGTGCAAACCAAATCCAAAATTAGTAGAAGAAAATAAATGATAAAGATTAGAACAGAGATAAATGAAATTGAAATGAAGAAAACGATGCAAAGATCAATGAAACAAAAAGTTTTTTGTTTGAAAAGATAAACAAAATTGGCAAACCTTTTGTCAGACTAAGGAAAAAAAGAGAGAAGACCTAAATAAATGTAATCAGAGATGAAAAAAAGACATGACAACTGATGCTGCAGAAATTCAAAGCATCATTAGTTGCTACTATGAGCAACTATATGTCAATAAATTGGAAAATCTAGAAGAAATGGATATCCTAGACACAACCTACCAAGATTTAACCATGAAAAAATTCAAAACCTAAACAGATCAATAACAAATAGCAAGATTGAAGCTATAATAAAAAGTCTTTTAGCAAGGAAAAGTCCAGTATTTGATGGCTTCACTGCTGAATCCTACCAATAATTTAAAGAAAAACTAATGTCAATTTTACTCAAACTATTCCAAAAAAAATACAGGAAGCAGGAATACTTTCAAACTCATTCTCCAAAGGCAATATTACCCTGATACCAAAGCCAGACAAAGACACATAAAGAAAGAAAACTACAGACTAATATCACTGATGAATATTGATGCAAAAAACCTCAACAAAATACAAACGACCCAAATTTGACAACACATTAAAAAGGTCATCATCACCAAGTGGGATTTATCCCTGGTATGGAAGGATGGTCCCACATATGCAAATCAACCAATGTAACACATCATACCAACAGAATGAAGGACAAAATTTATATGCATATTTCAATTAATGCTGAAAAAGAATGATGAAATTTAACCTCCCTTCATGATAAAAACCCTAAAAAAACTGAATATAAAAGGAATATACCTCAACATAATCAAAGCTATATATGGCAGACCCATCGCTAGTATCATACTAAATTGGAAAATGCTGAAAGCCTTTTCTCTAATATTTGGAACATGCAAGGATGCCTACTTTCACCACTGTTATTCAACATAGTACTGGGAGTCCTAGTTAGAGCAATCAGATAAGAGAAAGAAATAAAGTGCATCCAAATTGGAAAAGAAGAAGTCAAATTATCCTTGTTTTCAATGATACAATCTTATATTTGCAAAAACCTTAAGATTCCACCAAAAACTATTAGAACTGATAAACAAATTTAGTAAAGTTTCAGCATACAAAATCAACATACAAAGATCAGTAGCATTTCTATATGACAACAGTAAACAATCTGAAAAAGCAATCAAGATAGTAACCACATTTACAATAGCTGAAAACAAAATAAAATACTTAGAAATTAACTTGACCAAAGAAGTGAAAGAGCTTTATAATGAAAACTAGAAAACATTGATGCAAGAAATCAAAGAAAACACAAAAACATGGAAAGATATTCCATGTTTATGGATTGAAAGAATCAATATTGTTAAAATGTCCATACTATGCAAAGCTATCTACAGATTCAATGCAGTCTCTATCAAAATACCAACGGGAGGCTGAGGCAGGCGGATCATCTGAGGTCAGGGGTTCAAGAGCAGCCTGGCCAATATGGTGAAACCCTGTCTCTACTAAAAATACAAAAAATTAGCCGGGCGTGGTGCTGGGTACCTGTAATCCCAGCTACTGGGGAGGCTGAAGCAGGAGAATCACTTGAACCAGGGAGGTGGAGGTTGCAGTGAGCTGATATTGCACCATTGCACTCCAGCCTGGGCAACAAGAGCAAACCTCTGTCTCAAAAAAATCCAAAAAACAAAAAAGACTAACAAGGCACATTTCTTGCCAATCATGACCCATGGTCATAGGATGTTTACAGTTGAGGAAACAGCCTAAGATACCTACAAAAACACACCCCTACAAAAGCAAAAAGTCCAGATGTCCCAATACCATAACAATATATGCTTTCAAGATAATTGTAGTTATGCTTTGATGTATTCAAACAGTAGAATGCCAAGGATCATTTTCTTTAAATCAATAGAATAATAAATTTTGACATGCTGTCAGCCCATGTGCATGTAGGGACAGCTTAGTTTAGTCTTTACAAGAAAAACTGAAAATGGTGCACTCCTCCTTTTGCTTTCTGAAGACACCCTACTTTGTAATGGAGTAGCTTTCAGTAAACTATCTCTTCTCATGGCACTTTGTAACTTGCCTTAAATTCCTTCCTGCATGAGATCCAAGAAACCTCTCTTGAGGCCTGGATTGAGACTTCTTTTTTTTTTTCAGTAATGAAATCAGAGTTAGAAATGAAGTTGGTGAGAAGTGGTCAGATTTCATATATGTTTTGAAGGTAGAACCAAAAAGATTTGCTAATGGATTTGAGGTGTGAGAAGACAGGAGTCAAGGATGATTCAAAGGTTTTTGGCCTGAGCAACTGGAGTTAATATTTACTAAAAATAAGGAATATTCCAGGAAAGGCAAAGGGTTTGATTTGGAAATTTGTTTTTAAGTCTGAGATGTCCAGTAGATATTAAAATGGAGATGTCGACCACAGAACCAGCTATATGTATTTGGAAGACAGGGAGAAGTATAGCTGGGAAATAAAGCTTCAAGTTAATGTATAGATGACATTTAAAAGCACGATAATCAGAAAGATCTCTCAGGTGCCAAATACATAAAGAAAATAAAAGTGAGCCAGGATTGAACTCTGTGAGATAGACAGGACAGGTATTGCATATTACAAACAAGAAAACAGATTTAGAAAATTTAAAGAACTTGCTCAAAGGAGAGCAATTAGGAAGATGCCAGGATTTCAAATTAGTTCTTTGGCTTCTAATTTCTTTTTCTTTTCTTTTTTTTTTTTTTTTGAGACGGAGTCTTGCTCTGTCGCCCAGCCTTGAGTGCAGTGGTGAGATCTCGGCTCACTGCAAGCTCCCCCTCCCGGGTTCACACCATTCTCCTGCCTCAGCCTCTCCGAGTAGCTGGGACTACAGGCGCCCACCACCACGCCCGGCTAATTTTTTTTTGTATTTTTAGTAGAGACGGGGTTTCACCATGGTCTCGATCTCCTGACCTCGTGATCCGCCCTCCTCGGCCTCCCAAAGTGCTGGGATTACAAGCGTGAGCCACCGTGCCTGGCCGTCTTTTTTGTTTTTAATAATGCAGTGTCTTTTCCATAAACCTTTCTGTAATAGGGAAAGTTTGATCAGTACAAATGGATTCTAACCTGTTCTCTTTCTTACTGTTCCTGATTAAAAGATGTGATAACTAAAACTAAATTGAAATTTTAGTTATTTTATGGACACATGATTTTTTTCTCTGACCTAGTATAATAGCCTAAATTGTCACATTTATCTATAAGTTTAACATCAAAAATGAGTTTGCACTTGAGACAATTTAAGTAAGCTTCATCAGTTCCAAACCTAATTCTAGATTTCATTAAAATGAAGTTATGCTTTGAAAATCTTATCTGATGGTATCTTATTGATGTTCTTCTCATTCCCATTTTGGAAATGGATAACTTATTGTTGGTTTATTGTATATTGTCTTATGCAGCTGTGATTCTAAAACAGTTTTGGGTAGGTTCTCCATGAAGTTTTGTTGAATCAAATACATTTCACATTCCTGCTTAGTAGAGTAATTGTGTAATTTAAAAGTTGTACAACACCACAGCATGATTAAATTAACAGCAACAACAAAAACACCTTTCTTCCAAAAAGGAAGAAATAAACTCCAAAAGCATAACTCCTAGAACATTAGAATGGAAAGAGACTTTATAAATCACTGATTTTAACTGCTTCAGTTTAGAGCTAAGCAGAGCTTTACACTGGAGGAAACTGAGGCCTAGAGGAGTTGGTATAGGCCAGCTGGGACTGGAATTCCAGCCTGCTGATGTCCAGTGCTGGGGCTCCATCCCCATATGAGAGAATGAAGAAAAGAGGAAGGTAAATTAATGCACTTGGCTGGTACCCTCAAACATTTCATTTTAGTATAGATTTAGAGGAGAACAGAAAATCAGGAAAGAAATGAAAAAGGCAAATTTTCTGCAGTGTTTGGGACTAAAAGTGTTTTAAGGAGCACCATAGCCAAAGCATAGGAAGCAAACCCTATCTTCATCATTCACTTACTAGGACATCTCCATTCCTTATGCCTCCATTTCCTCTTCTGTAAGATGGAGATAAAGATAACTGGGCTGTTTTGAGGACTGTATGTAATGAGACCCACAAAACATTTAAATAATGCTTGGCACACAGTAAGAGCTTAATTAATGCTAGTTATTATTAGTAGTCTTTTCAGATAATAGAGAACCTAGGCTGATGCCCTAGCTCTTCCACTAGTCCTGTAATTTCAGATGCATAAATGAATGTTCCTGAGCTTCCGTTTCCTGCTGTACAATGGCATCATAATACTTTGCCTGCTGATCTTATGGTGATGTCAAGCGTGAGGACAAAAATGACAATGGTAAGGACAAGGGTCCTGAAAAAGAGAATATCATTTTAATAATTCTTATTTCCATGCCCTGTCTATAGTATTCTTTTTGTAAATACCTTGTCTGAATACATTTTTAGTCATAGTGTTGACATGATTATTACTATATTAGTTGGAAGAATTAAGAGAGCAGCTTGTTTTGATATTGAAGGAAAAGATACAGGATGCTATTAAAGACCAAATATTAGAAGTTTAAAGAATGTAATCTAATAAATTATTTTATATCAAATGAGACCTTCCTAAAGTAATTAGCAAAAAGTACTCATTAGTCTATTTTTCCTTGCACAGTGACAAGTCTAATCAGCTTGCTTTTTAAAGCAGTTGGATGGGATTTATAAAATGTTAAAATTACTGAAAGAGTATGGTAATTGTGAAACTTTTCCATATGAATACATTTTGGAATCTGAAAATGGGACAGGAAATAATTTTTATTAACCAGCGGATAATTAAGAATCAGAAGCCATGATGCTTGTTTATGAATTCCATTTGAATTTTCTCTAAGCACTTTCTTCATTTATGCTTCATTTATTTCATCTTTTAAGGTACTGTTGATTTTTACCTCTTCTGCTCATGACACTGAATTATGAGGTTTGCATTATAATAGCTCCCCCGAGTTAGTAATAGAATATTAACTATTTTGAGATTGTTACGCTTGTGAAAATACTATTTTAATTGAACAAAGGAAACATGATTAAAATTACAAAACACAGAGTGGTGGAGTATGGCATACTTTTATATATTTATAGTCTTACTTTTTTTTTTTTTTTGAGACGGAGTCTCGCTGTCGCCCAGGCTGGAGTGCAGTGGCGCGATCTCGGCTCACTGCAGGCTCCGCCCCCCGGGGTTCATGCCATTCTCCTGCCTCAGCCTCCCGAGTAGCTGGGACTACAGGCGCCCGCCACCTTGCTCGGCTAATTTGTTTTGTATTTTTAGTAGAGACGGGGTTTCACTGTATTAGCCAGGATGGTCTCGATCTCCTGACCTAGTCTTACTTTTTAGTGACATACTCATTACATTTTTATGTGTAATTTTCTTCACAGTTTTAAAAATTAATCACTCTATTAATCAGGTTACTGGTGCCTAATGAAAAATTTCACATAAAAGTTTGAGTTAAGAGGAGTAAATACTAGTTTTTTCTGTCACGTCAAAAATCAGACATATCAGATTTCCATACTGATTTCCAGTGAACTATCTCCTCCTAAAAGGAGGCCTGTAATGAATGAGGGATAAAGCAGGCTGCTTGGTAGGTTGTTCCCAAGGCAAAACTCTGATATAAGTAGGTCTTGGCATCTGCCTGTTTTTATTTCTGGGCTTGTTTCCCATTTTCTTGGTCTCTGCCTCAATTCTCCTTTGGCAGGTAGGAACTTCTTTCCTCTCAGCCTGTCCTCCCTCTCAGTTTTATCAAAACATGGACTAAAGAAGGGCTTTGATTTCAGTCCATTTTACTCTGTGTGAATTGAAGCCAGTGAATTATTTCTCCCATGGTTACTTACATTTGAAGTCTTAGCAACAAATATTGAAGAAAATACTTTCTTCTTTGTAATCTACATTTACATCCTTACTAGGTAAAGAAAGCATATTTTTAAGCACAAAATCAAGTCTCCCTTAGTGTGTCCATGGTCATGCATTTAATGCTTAAAATGGGTAACGATGACCAGGATCATAGTGAACACTCCTATTCAAAATGCTGGCGGGATAAAAAGAGGAGATATGTGAAGAATTTTGCCTTTGAGAAACAGAGGCATATTTGAGAAATCTTTGGTATTTTCTGAGAAATCAGCATATTTAGTTCTGATTGAAACTCTCAAGCTAACTTTCAGATCTTGTTCTCTTGAATTTTATCTTTTTTTTTTAAAGATGATAAGCAAAAATTTTTATTTTATTTATTACTTTGTAAACTTTTATTTTCAGTTCAGGGGTACATGTGCAGGTTTGTTATATCGGTAAACTTGTGTCTTGGGGGTTTGTTGTACAGATTATTTTGTAACCCAGGCACTGAAATACAAGAGAACCAAGATCTGTATCCTCTTTAGTTGCTTATTTTATTGAATATGTCATTAAGTTTTACTTATATGCTCACTCTTCTCAGAGACAAAGAATGGTGAGTTAGAGTTATATAGTATTTAAATAAGAAACATTTAAGAAGAATGACCATGTAAATATGGACCACTTGTTTCTGACGTATAGCTGTCATCTCATGAACTAGACTGTCTCTGATAGGCAAATACATTTCATTGGAAAGGTAAAACACTCTACCTAGAAAATGATTGTTGGAAAATCAAATATGAAATCTGAATTATTTGCAAACCAGAAAGCTCAAGATCTGTGCTCTCACCACTAGTTTAACTCTGCCCCCTTGTGCGTACAGGATGCATTGAGATGGGGCCAATAAGCTTCCTAGAAAACAAGGCAAGTCCAGTGTCTCTCTTTAAAGGATTTGATTAAAATCTCCTAGAAAAATCATTTACAATTTCTATATCTCATAGAATAATTTTATAAGGTATTCATTAAATAGTTTGATAACATTCTATGGAAAAAAACTACATTAAAATTATATTTAGGAATAGAACATCTCTCAAAATTTGTATAAACTTTACACTCTACAATGAAAATGATATCCTCAGGAACAACTTGTGCAACAGACCAATGAATGAAAAGATAAGACATATGAATCTATACCCAGGTGATTTTTGGTATAATTCCCTGTCTTACCTCTATAACATTCTCAAGTATGACTGTACTTGCTAAAATAGAAAACATTTTGACTTAAAATTCTAACTTAACAAAAGAATATTTGTTTTATTCTAATACATTTATTATAGTACTTTAAATACCAAACAACTTTTAAGTACTCATTAAAGTGAACTCTAAAGTACTCAATTAACTTTTAAAGTGAATTGACTTTTTATAGCAAAAACCTTAACAGTGTACTGAAGGGTTTGTGATATATGTAGAAAGAAAACAACAATAGTAGCCAAAGACGGAAGAGACTGCAAATGGAATTAGACTGTTGTAAGACTCTTATGTTATAGGGAAGTGATATAATGTTAATTTAAGACTTACTGTGATAAGTTAAAGATGTATAATGTGATCCCTTAATACATATATAGCCAATAAAAAACCAACAGAGGAGATAGAATAGAATACTAAAATAGTATTTGATTAATCCAAAAGAAAGTAGTGGTGAGGACTAAAAGAATTAAAAAAAAAAAAAACAGAAGGAATAACAAGAAAACATAGCAAGCTGATAGAATTAAACAAGATTCCACTAATAACTGTTCAATTTAAATAGGCTAAAAACTCTGTGTAGAAGGCAGATCGTCAGACTAGGTAAGAAAAGCAACACATAATTATATGCTGCTTATAAGACAGTCCCAATAAATATAAAACAAAGCCAATGGAAAAGTATAAAATACAATACACCATGCAAATTCACACATTATTGCACAAACTAGACTTCAAGGAAATGTGCTTTACTAGAGGTAATGGGGGTCATTTCAGAGTGATAAAAGGATCAATTCATCAGGAACATAAAAACATGAAATGTACACACATAACAGAGATACTATGATATAAAAAATGGCAGAACTTAATGAGAAACAGAAAAGTTCACTGTAATAGTTGGAG
Organism: Hylobates moloch; assembly: GCF_009828535.3. Classification (NCBI taxonomy): domain Eukaryota; kingdom Metazoa; phylum Chordata; class Mammalia; order Primates; family Hylobatidae; genus Hylobates; species Hylobates moloch. The sequence goes on from NW_026652292.1 coordinate 14,101,553, forward strand.
ATTTTAGCACTCCACTGTCAATAATAATTAGAAGACGTATACGAAAATAAAAGCATTCAGATTGATGAACACCTATAATGACCAACAACAAAACCATCTAGAACATTGTACTCAATAACTGTAGAACACACATTCTTTTCTAATACATGTGAACATTAATGAAGAGAACACATGACAGATCATAATACAAGTTTTGATAAATATGTAAGCATTGAAATACACAATATGCTATTCTGAACATAAGAAAATTAAATTAGCAATTAATAATAAAATAAATCTAGAAAATAATAAAATATTGGGAAATAAGCAACCACTCTTAAGCAACTAATAGGTTAAAGAAGGAATCACAGGATGAATTAGAAAATATTATGAATTAAATAATATGCAGACACAATATATCAAAATTTATAAGATGCAGCCAAAGCACTACTTAAAGGCAAAATTATGTCTATAAGTATGTAGATTAAGAAGCTATAAAAATAAGCCATAAAAAAGAAAAAAAATTAAAAATTAAAAATTAAACCCGGAGTTACAAAAATAAGAAGTAATAAATATGAGTAGAGATAAAAAAAGAGTAAACCATGAATCAAATCAACAAATTTGATATAAAAATAATAAAAGTAAGAACATTCTATATAAATTTATTCTCCCCTGCAAGGAAGAAAAAAAGGAAAGAAAACAAAACACAGAGAAAAAACACAAACTACTAATATAAGGAATGAAAGATAATACTTCACTACCAATCCTGCAAGCAATACAGATAATAGAGGAGTATCATGAATAATTTTGTGCAAATAAATTCAACAATTTAGATGTGATGGAAAAATTTCCAAAACAAGTATAAGAAGAAATTAAAAATCTATATACCTGTGTCTATTTATAAATTTGAATTTTCAGTTAAAAATTATCCTTCAAAAAATTGCCTGGCCCATATGGCCTCACAGATTAATTCCTTCAAACAAAACACTCTTTAATTCCTTTCATCAGGACATATATCCTTGATAACAAAACCTAAAAAGGGAATTACAGGGAAAGGAAATTTTAGACCATTATCTCTCTTGAACTTAGATTCAACAATTCTAAAAAATTTACAAATTAAATCCAAGAATACAAATAAATGAATAATTCATCATGACCAACTGGAGTTTATCCCAGGAATGCAAGTTTGGCTTAATATGTCAAAAATCATTCAATGGAATTTACCACACTAATAATAAAAGAAAAGGAAAACATAACCATGTTTATATGTGCAATGAAGGTATGACAAAACTCAGCACACATTCATGATTGAAAATAATTATTTCAGCTTTTCTGTATATTTTAAATATTTTTATTTTTACTTTTTATTTTATTTTTTATTTTTTGAGATGGATTTATTTATTTTTTCACTCTGTCACCCAGGTTGGAGTGCAGTGATGGAATCTCAGCTCACTGAAATCTCTGCCTCCCAGGCTCAAGTGATGCTCCCACCTCAGCCTCCCAAGTACCTGGGACCACAGTCGTGTGCCACCACACCCAGCTAATTTTTTGTATCTTTTTGGTAGAAATGGGGTTTTACCATGTTGCCCGGGCTGGTCTTGAATTCCTGAGCTCAGGCAATCCATCCGCCTTGGCCTGAGCTCAGGCAATCCATCCCAGCCAAAGTGCTGGGATTATAGGCATGAGCCACTGTGCCTGGCCTATTTTAAATATTTTTAAATATACTGTTGGGAAAAAAACTGTAGAGACATGATTATGTACAATATTATAAAAATATAATTATCCTTAATTGATCTATAGATACAATGTAATCCTATTAAAAATCCCAGCAGGGTGTCTGTCTTTTTTAAGAAACTGTTTCTAAAGTTTATTTAGAAACACATATACACACACAAAAGAACAGGAAGAATGAAAACAAAGAACAAATTTGGAGGACTTACCCTACCTGATTTAACACTTATGATGAGGGTATAATAATCAAGACAGTGTGATATTGGTCTAAAGATAGGCATGTAGATTAATGAAACATAATAGAGACTTCAGAAATAGATTGATCCCATATATAAATTTCCAAATTTATATAATTTATATTGGTGAATTCATTCACCGAATGAATTCAGTGTGGAAAAGGAACCTTTCAACAAAAAGCTCTGGAGCGGTGGATATCTGTAAAGAAAAATAATAAGCTTCAATTCCTGCCTCATGTAATAAATAAAATTAATTAAAATTAATTACAAAGTAAAACAAAAATTGTCTAGAAGAAAACATAGCAGAATATCATTTTGACTTTAAAGTAGGCAAAGTATTCCTAAACAGGGTAAAAAGAGACAGACATGTCTTCTTTCCTATTTTTGTTACAAACTGTAAGTGCTTTTATCCATTTTAATTGCTTGCCTATTCCCGGCATTATGTGGATCTTTAGCACAAGCTTTTCACTTATATAACAAAATGCAATTTTACTGCTACCAGATATATTACACTGGAGGTATAATGGTAACACTCAAATAGATATTCAAGGTAATTTTTAAGGAAAAGCAGAGTGAGTTAGAGTGCTTTGGTCAAACTTCCAAGGAAGTGAGACTTGAACCGCCTCTTGCTGCTGTAACAAATTACCACAAACTTAGTGGTTTAAAACACAGATTTATTCTTAAAGTTCTGGGGTCAGAAGCCCAAAATCAGCTAACATCAAGGTGTCAGCAGGGCTGCATTTCTTCTGAGGCTCTAGGGGAGAATCTGGTTTCTTCTGGAGGCTGCAGTATTCCTGGCTCATCTTCCCAACCTCAAAGTCAGCAATCACATAGCTTTGTCCTCTGCTTCCATCTGTAAATGTCCTTCTCTGACTGCGTCTCCTGCTTCCTTCTTTCACTAATAGGGATCACTGTGATTACATGGGGCCCACCCAGTTAATCCAGGATAAACTCCCCATCTCAAGATTGTTAACAAACATATCTGAAAAGGCCCTTTTCTTGTGTCAGGTGACATAGTCACAGGCTCCAGAAATTGGGGTCCTTATTCTGCTTATCATATCTGGGTAGAATTAGGATAGCAAGAGAGGAAGCACCTTTTAGATTGTAAAAGAATGAGTATGGTTTCATTGCAATGAGGAAGCTGTCTACTGGTTTAGAGTCTCACACTGGGAGGTAATGAGAGAATGAATCAGCTGAGGGGTGGTTCGGTGGGCAGCCAGGTAATCAGGAATATTGCTTTCCAGGCACAGCAGTTTTTTTTTTTTTTGAATTTTCTGGTCAATGGGAGTATTTTGAAGTTTTTAAAGTGTGGAATCAAAGGTCCTGGAGCTTTATAGCATCTTAGGGGAAGTCCTGACCCCATCCCGTGCCTTCAGGAATATGAAGTGTGATGAAGTTCATTTTAAAGATAAGACCACAAAAGTCTAGCTGTTGCCTTATCTGAGGCATAAATAGGGAGTATTAGCTAGCCTTGTTACTGCATGAAGAGTGATTCTGGTTTGGAATTGGAGATACAAATCCTCTACATATTACCTTCCAGGGTCATTCATTTGTTAACTTTTCCTTTGGCCTAATAAAGAAGAGATGAAATGTGTCTGGGCTTTTCTGCCAATCAAAACTTCTTGGAGTCACAGATGCCAATTTTAATGACAGTCAATTAGCATGTAATATTTTTATATTCCATGGGAAATAACACTGAACCTTTGAAATCCATCTGAATTCAAGGGGAATTTTTTAGACAACCTGAAAAGAATGCTTGCTTGGTTGTCAAACTCTGAAAAGAATTTAATGCTTGTGAATATTTCCAGCCTTCAACTTTATCTAACAAATTTCTTCTTAATATTGTTACTCTTTGGAGTTCTGTCTCTTTCTTATACCTATTTAAACACCACCTCATATTTTTAGAATTCTCTGTAATAGTATGTCTAACTATGAAGTCTTGCATATTCATGGCTATATATAAGATTTCATTTGATTAAAAATAGAATTGGAAATACAGGGTTAAAGGAACTTATCACTTAAAAGAACTTAGGAATTAATGTCTTTAAGAAAATAGTAAGAAGATTTCATGTTTTTATATAGTTATCCCTTTTGATGCCTTTTTTGGTATGATGTTATTTCAAAGTTGGTTCTGAAATATACACTTTATGATTTTTATATCATTTTTTCTAAATACACATTCATACATTTTGTTTACCATTTTATGAGAGGTATCTGCAATTTTTAACAGGTATAAGTTTAATCACTTATCCACATTGCTCTTATATCCAACAAGCTTTTTATTCTCAGTATTAGCACAATACCTTAAGTAACGTATGTCTCTTGGTTTAACACCAGGTACCATACCTATCAAAACTTCCTTGGTACAGCTACATTTTTCTTTTCCCTGAACACCGTGCAAATGTTACTTTCTACCTACAACCCAAGACACAATTAGTTTCTACGATACCAGAAACATTGTTGGCAAAACATAACAATCTAGGGAGTTGCTTATTGAAGGATGGATACCTCTACGTGTTTCCCACAGTGGTGTGGGAAAATAATAGTGCATTAGGTAAGGTTATTGCAATATTGCAGAACTACCAGGGAGATTTTTACCCCTTGATGCTTAATTTTTATTCATTTCAATTCAGGTGAAATAATATCTCTTCAGCATTGGTTGGCACATGAAAGAAGATTAGCATGTAGAAACCTATATATCACTCTGTATTATGAGAAAGGAATAAAGGACTATGTCATTCTTAGGTCCTTGAGCTCTAATGGCAAAATGTGGTAGCAGAAAAAATATGGGCCCCTAATTTTCAGCAGGAATCATTTTTAATAAGTCCATGACAGTGGATCTTCTTCACCCTGCAGTTGAGACTTTGGACCACTCCAGAGAGATGAAGAGGAATGGAGGATTGTTGTTCTTCTGCTGGGGCATTTGCTCACAGCTCCACACATTGTGAACAATCAACTTTCTTTAATGGATGAAAGACAACTAGTAAGGGCCCTGTGACAAAGGATAGCAATGGGCAATGTGGCAGACCAGGAGTAGTGATGGATTATCCATTGAGAAAAGTGATTAGATCAGCTCCTTTAGAGAATGGATTATTGGTACATTTGTTCTGTTTCCAAATCTGTTTTTCCTTGAATTTCTTTAAAGGTGGCTAAAACTGAAAATCACTTTTTTCTTTGAGTCGGAGTTTTTGCTCTGTTGCCCAGGCTGGAGTGCAATGGCACAATCTCGGCTCACTGCAACCTCCACCTCCTGGGTTCAAGAGATTCTCGTGCCTCAGCCTCTCGAGTAGCTGGAATTACAGGTGCCCGCCACCACACCTGGCTAATTTTTGTATTTTTAGTAGAGATGAGGTTTCATCATGTTGGCCAGGCTGGTCTCAAACTTTTGACATCATGTGATCCACCTGCCTTGGCCTCCCAAAGTGCTGAGATTCCAGACGTGAGTCACTATGCCTGGCCAGTTGAAAATTACTTTAAGAGAACAATGATCAGCCTAAGACAAATTCAAACCTAGATGCAAACAAAACAAAGTTATACAGTTTTCTCATTAACATAAGCCAGGTGGAGGACTGATCCTTTGGAAATTATTTTCTGTATCATCTGAGTGGCAAAAATCCCCTTAGAATAGTCAAGGACGTTGATGGATAGCTCCTGAACTTGGGCTTAGAGTTGACTGTCTACAAACTCTAGGTGAAGTTCAAGGTATTTCATCTAGGTTTGTGTAGTTTGGGGTCTGTAAGTAGTTTCTGAAAACTGGCACAACAGTGGATTATTATCTCTTGGATCTGAAAGCTAAGATGTTGTTAAATGGCTGTGGATGATGTCATTCCACAATAGGGAGCCTGGACTAAGAGTGGAAGGCCTTGACAGTTGAGGGCAGTAGTACTATAGATCAGTGGATTTTGGTAAGGTCTCTGGCAGTGGGGTTCAAGTGACATCTTTCTTTGACAAACTCCATAAATGCTTATCTCACAGACATCCACATGACTGTCTTAACTCCTTCAAGTTTTTGCTTAAGTGTCACCTTGTAATGGTTCTTTATTTAAAATTGTAGCGTATTTCCACCCCCTTCACACTCCAGAGGCCTTCAATGCTGCATTCCTTTTTTCTCTTTTCCATAGTTCTTATTACCATCTAATATATTATATCATTTAATTATATATTTTGTGTTCTTTAATTGTGTCTTGATTATAAGCTCCAAAAGGGCAAGGATCATTGTTTTTTTTTTTACAGTGCTGAAACTCAAGGAACTTTTTTGTAGTTGGTGTGCAACAAATATCTTTTAAATGAATGAATTAATGGAAGGAGTGAACGTGGTCCTTGATACACTTCAATAATGCTTAAAATAATCATAAACCAACATTAGGCAACACACAAGTGTCCTGCCACTGGAGGGCCCTAGGTAATAACAAAAGTCTCAACAATCTAGCCATTAATATTTTATGTGGGGAGAAACCCAAACTTTTATTTGCTGAAGATTTCCAGCTCATCAAAACTATGGTTAGTATATTTGGCAATTTCATGCATTTGCAATATTTACTTTTTAAATAAATATTTTATCCTTCAACTGAGTTCTTTAATTTTTCCATTTGGAAGGCACAGTTTCCAAGTAGAAAATCATTTTTGCATTGAGTACTTTGATTACTAATGTAATGAATATATTTATACCAATTTGTAATTTTAAATAACAACCTTCTTTGGAGCAAATTTCTTATCTGTAAGATCCATGAAGATCACCACAGTTTGGCTATGAAAGGAGATAGGGTTAATGAAAATTTAACTTTTCCAGAAATTCTGGGAGTTCATATTGGCATATTTTAGGTTGTTAAAGATTTTCTTTATTTAGTTATAACGTGTCAATAATTTCCAGGTTTATCTTATAAATTCATACATATTTTAATATATGACATATGAACATATATATACACCTATACATATATGATACATGAATACATACTACATGTCTATGGGCAATATATACATATATATGAGTATTTAGTATTAGGGATTTTATTGAGATTTACATTTTCTAATGACTTTAGATTCAATATGAACCTCAGAATTTGCATGGTCAATGTAGTAAGAACATATTTTCCCTTTCTGAGAGTCCCCTAAAAGAAGAAATTAAATTCAAAGATTTAGAAGTGCCATCAATACTTTGCTCAAAAGTTTGACAAATCCATTATTTTTTAATGGAAGTTTTTAGAGCTCCCAACTCAAGAAGTCTTACTTAGGAAGTAAATCAAAAGTTACACATTTCAAACACAGAAAAAAATGAGAAATTTTATGGCAGCCTATTGTGAACCAACCTAGTTTGCGTCAGTGGAGGCTGGAATTGGGATGGTCTAAGTCTCAGGTAAGCCAGGCAAAGATTCACCTGGTGCAAGAGAGACACCACCAACAGAAAATACTTGGTTCCCAGGACACTAAAACGAAAGAAATTCCTCACCTGCAAATGTACCTGTTGGGGTGGCAGAGGCACTTCTGAGGACAGGGCACAGGGCCAGATGGCTGGTTTCACCACCTGCCGATGCCAGGGCACTGTTTTGGATCCCCCATCTTGCTCTCATTGTCTAGGTGTTTTATGACACCTCTTTCCACCATGGGGAGCTTTTTATCCATGTCACACATCTGCAAGGGAAGATACGAAACCTTTTATACTCAATATCTTAAGATAAGTAATCTAACATAGTCTTCCATTTATCATATTTTCCTTTATCCACAGGAAGAAGAGATAGAATTTGGTGCTCTTGTGTTAAACAAAAAAATCTGATTTTCTATACTTTTAGAGTTACAGATGCTAGTTTGAAAACAGCATTTAATTACCATGGAATGCTTTGAGATGGAGTGTGTGTGTGTGTGTGTGTGTGTAGTGGTCCCATTCCAAAGGAGATAACGTTAAATCATTCAAGCCCAAAGAGTTCTAAGGAAACATCCAAGACATCCTAGTGAGGAAATTTTCCTGGTACCAAATGCCAAGCAGAATTTTATTCTTAAAAGATTTTTGGGTTTAAACTTTGACAGGATGTTTGAAATGAATTTACTATTTGGAATTTCATACCCTTCTTGCTCCTTCATAAACAGTCTCTTCTTATCTTCTCAGCATTGCATTTACTAGCCACAGCAGTTTGGGAGGGCTTACAGTTTAAAAGCTTCAGAGAGGAACACTTTTGCTCAGACTGAACCAGAAATCAAGGACATAGAGTAATGTTATGGACAGAATGGTGTCCTCCAACATTTATAGGTTGAAGCTCTCACCTCTGTGACTGTATTTGGGGATAGGCCCTTTAAGCTGGTGAAGTTAAACGAGGTCATTAGGATGAGACTCTAATCCAACAGCAGTGGTGTCCTTATAAGGAGGGGAAGAGACACCAGGGATGTGGCCACAGAGGAAAGACCGTGTGAGGACACAGTGAGAAGGCAGCCATCTACAAGACAGGGAGAGAGGCCTCAGAAGCCAACTCTGCTGACACCTTGACTGGGGACTTTCTGCCTCCAGAACTGTGCAACAATACATTTTGTTTGAGTCATCCAGTCTGTGGTATTTTGTTGTGGCAGCCCTAGCAGACTAATACAAGTAATAATAAAACATTAACAAGAAGATAGGAAATAGTAGTTATTTCAATATGAGGCCCACTGGTTGTTTGCAAAAATGGCTACACTTTTTTGCAGCTCCTTCCATTAAGAGGTGATGTCTGTTTTTTCACCCCCTGGATGTCTTCTGATTGTTTTTCCAGAATCTCTCTCTGCATCTCCATCCTGTTCTTGCCCTCAGACACTGACCTGTATAGACCATACCAACAGCTTCTCTGCCCTCTGACTTCTATTGCGTTGGCTATCAGGGAGCACCAGCAGGTGATGGGAGAGAGACAAGAGGGTGATTAGGGCACCGATTTGCCCAGAAACTTGCTTGCAGGGTCACTATGGGTTGGTTGCATCTCCTAAAGGAAGGTCCTCTCCACCCAGACTTCTACCTGCCTTTGGATTCTGGTAGCTGCCAGATCCCTTCTTCTCTTCAGGCCTAAAGCTGGTAGAGAAGGGATATGGTTTGGCTCTGTGTCCTCACCCAAATCTCGCCTGGAATTGTAATAATCCCCACATGTCAAAGGCAGGACCGGGTGGGCATAATTGAATCATGGGGTGGTTTCCCCCATGCTATTCTCATTATAGTGAATTAGTTCTCATGAGATCTGATGGTTTTATAAGGGCTTTACCCTTCATTTAGCACTCATTCTCTCTCCTGCTGCCCTGTGAAGAGGTGTCTTCTGCCATGATTGTAAGTTTCCTGAGGCCTCCCCAGCCATGCGGAACTGAGTCAATTAAACCTCTTTCCTTTATAAATTACCCAGTCTTGGGTATTTTTTCATAGCAATGTAAGAATGGACTAATACATGAAATCTGTTTCTTTCACGTCCCAGGGTCCAAAGTACAGCATGAACCGTTGTTGTTTCCTTCCCTGCTGCCCAAGCCTTTTAAATTAGTTCTTTTATTAAATTTTCTTCAAATTACCCTTACGTGATTGTCCCATTACTCCCTTGCCTGGACTCTGAGGGATACAACACAAAGACTATCAATCTATTCCACAGAAGAAGTCATTTTTTCACCTACTAAATATCACCTGTGGTGGTGGTGGTGGTTTTGTAAGTGGTGGTGGGGTGTGCATACAAGATTAGTATTTGTTTCTTTCTTGGAATTGCAGCACATCAAGTAATAACTTAGCATTTCTTGTCTCGCCTTCCCTGTGTGTATACTTCTGCATGTAAATCTATTTTCAGCCTGGAATAAAACATTTCTTCAAGGCAGACCAGGCTAATTTCATGGGTCAAGAGGCTACCATTCTGTCTTTAAAAAAAGAGCAAGTGTCTGACTGCTTCTTACAGTATTTGTGTCAGGTAGGAATTATGCTAACTCTGCTGGTAAAGTACAAAGAAAATCATAAACCAGACGAGGGGTTTACTTTCTAAGTAGTGAGAAGCACAGATTTTAGTCAGTTCAATACTGGTGTGTGTGGTAGATTGCAAAATTGGTCACGACTTGTTACAACATTCCCCATCAAAGGAGAGGTTGTATTAGTCCATTCTCACAATTCTACTAAAGACATACCCAAGACTGGGTAATTTATAAAGGAAAGAGGTTTAATTGACTTGCAGTTCCACATGGCTGTGGAGGCCTCACAATCATGGCAGAAGGTGAAGGAGGAGGAAGGTTATGTCTTACATGGCGGCAGGCAAAGAGAGAATGAGAGCCAAGTTAAAGGGGAAACCCCTTATAAAATAATCAGATTTGGTAAGACTTATTCACTACCATGAGAAAAGTATGGGTGAAATTGCCCCCATGATTCAATTATCTCCCACTGGCTCCCTCCCACAACATGTGGGAATTGTGGGAGCTACAATTCAAGACGAGATTTGGGTAGGGACACAGCCAAACCATATCAGAGGTCTATTTCTTCACCCTAAAATTCCAGAGTGGCCTTGTGACCAATAGTGTGTGACAGAAGTGACAATAAGCAAGTCCCAAGTGTGAGCCTCAAAGGCTTTGCATACCTCTTCCCTTGGGATTCTCCCGCTTGCTGGAGAAAGACCATAAGCAGAGAGGCTTCTATTGTCCTAGCTATCTTAACTGAGGCCATCAAAAACTTGCTAACTCCAGCTGACCTACTAGTTAACTAAAGACCTATGAATGAATGCAGCCAAGATCAATCAACAGTATCCCAGGGTGGAAAAAATCATCTAGTTTAGCCCAGCCCCAACTGTCAAAATGGAGAAGTGGAGCTAAACAAGTGAGTTTGTTTTAATCTAAGTTTTAGGAGTGGTTTGTTATGCAGTAAATCTTGGTATATTATTGTAGTTCATCAGGGCACAAGGCCCTTCCAGTTCACTGTTCTGCCATTCCAAAAGTATCAGCTGTATCCTGATATTCACAAGGAGGCTGCTGGAGTGCTAACCATTACATTTGTATTCCAGACTGGAGGAAGAGGAGAAAGGCAAGAGGAGTCTCCCACTTGAAAAGATGGCCTCTATTAAAGGAGCTTGCTTAAGAACACCACCCAATGTTTCCCTTATATGTCTCCTTAGCTATGCCTATTTCCAAATAAAATTGAGAAGTATAGTCTTGATAGCTGGGCACATTGCAATCCAACACCCACATAGGAGTTCTGTCATTGAGGAACAAAAGGAAAATTGGATATCACTTAGCAGTTAGCAATTTTACTACATTATTGTCATGAAGCCTCTGGGATTTTAGGACAGCTTAATTTTGAGTCTGTTGATGAATGACTCTTATTCTATTACATAGAATTCTTGTGTCATAACTAGGTTGGAGTTCTCATATATGCCTTTATCTTATTATTATTTTTCTTTTTGCAAAGTGAAAGCAAGTTTATTAAGACATTAAAGGAATAAAAGAATGGCTACTCCATAGACACAGCAGCCCAGAGGGCTGCTGGTTGCCTATTTTTATGGTTATTTCTTGATGATATGCTAAACAAGGGGTGGATTATTCATGCCTCCCCTTTTTAGACCATATAGGATAACTTCCTGATGTTGCCATGGGCATTTGTAAACTGTCATGGCACTGGTGGAGTTTAGCGGTGAGGAAGACCAGAGGTCACTGTTTTTGCCATTTTGGTTTTGGTGGGTTTTGGGGCCGGCTCCTTTATTGCAACCTGTTTTATCAGCAAGGTCTTTATGACCTGTATTTTGTGCTGGCCTCCTATCTTATCCTGTAACTTGGAATGCCTTAACTGTCAGAGAGTGCAGTCCAGGTTTCAGCCTCATTTTACCCAGCTCCTATTTAAGATGGAGTTGCTTTGGTTCACACACCTCTGACATTTCCCCCCTTTCTTTTATAAGAGAGTCCTTAATCCTAAGGGTTGCAGAGGAACAAAGATCCAACTTCTGTAACTTCTTCAGGCTGAACAGGGTCGATGATATTCCTGCCTACTTATTAGGGTCTCTCACATTCAGGGTAGAGAGGAGCTCATTCAGAAAGCATCAGTATGGCGAGGGCCATTTGTGATTCTTGAGTTTTGACAAGAGGTGATATCTGGAAGATTAATAAGTGTTTAGTTTAAGAAAACATTCAGTAAGCTTTTTCTGGCATTCCTATACAAAGAGTAAAATAGCAATATATTCCACAAAAGTAAAGCAAAATAAGTAAAGTTATTCCAAGTAAACTAAATTAGAAGGCTTTTCACGAACTGGGCAACTGTTGGAACTAAGCTTATATGGGGTTGTTAACTGATTGTAACGTGCCCAGAATTAGAATACTGATCCAGATTTTTACATTGCCCATCCCTCTTGTTTCTTCTGAGCAGCAGTCAGAGATCACTGATTGGTTCACAGGAATAAACTTAAAAACAACTAATGAGACTAGAATTTAATAACAAGTGTACCACAGTTCTTGAAACATAATATTTCTGTCTCCAGTTTCCCATTTTTACTAAAGACAAATCATAGTAAGACTGACTTGCTTTATTATATTTGGCCTAATTATTTGCATAAAGTGCAGCAAGAATAATTATTTTTCACATAGGCTTTTTAATTGGCTTTGAAGGAACTCTGTTTCATAAGGAATCTCAGATAAGACTTTTTTAAAGTCGAGTCCTGCCATGGGTTTGTACCTTCAAATACCTATGAGTTGGGTAAATTTCTCTCTGTTTGAGGTCCCAAGATAACTTGGGGCTCCTGGACCTGATAGAAAGTGACATTCTTTACTTACCACAGGTCGGAAACCCCATACAGGGACTGTGTAGGCAAGGTATAAGGCAGTTCCCCAAGGGTCTCTTATTGGCTCTACAAAGTCAAGTTTGATTCCTTAAAGGAAAACACACCATTCCAGTGAAAGCCTTGGTAAAATAACCAATTTCTCCAAATTGTGTCCTGTTACAAAAGAAAACAGATTCTTATTGCACCTATGCAAATAACTATATTGCCATAAGTTAAGGATACTCACAACTAGTTTCCAAATTCCAGAGAAATCAGGTAGAGAGAAACAAATATGCTCTAAATTTTGTCCATAGGAGTATACTTTATTCAATTGCTGAAAGCTGTAAGTAGCTCAAAAAAAAAAAAAAGATTCCTTGACTCTGAGAAACAAAATAAAGGATTAGCAACATTTTAAGCGAAGTTAAAAAGATTACTTCAGTTTTCTATTGCTTCAGTTAACTCATGTTCTATTTGATATTCATGAACATTCCATGAACTCTCTTCATGAGAGTTCTGAAAGTCGTTTCTTCTATTCTAGTGTTACAATTTTCAATTAGAAACCTGCATTTAAGAACACCTGCTAGAGTTCAATAGTAGATTATAAACCACCTTCTAAAGAGGATTAAAACAAGACAACAATTGTCTGTGGATGACAAAATGTTTTAGGACAGTCACTATTGAAGCCACAATTGATAAGGAAATGTAACTTCTGTGGCACACAAAATTTTGTATAATTATTAATAACATATACTAAGTCATATTAGAATTATAGGAGTTTCCCATAACTTTGGAACATATACCAATAACACATTTATGCAAATATAGTTCCAAGAAAGCAAAATACCATTTCACATTTGTTAATGCTTCCTGTGTGATTTTTATACCAAATAAGCCAAATTTTACGTTTACATTAATGTACTATTAATGTTAAACTCAATGTTTAATAAAACCTTATAGACATATTTACCCAATTTTAATGTGTAACTGTAAGGTAAGAGTCTTATAAACCTTTTATAGCCCTTTACATTTTTTTTTTTTTTTGGAAAGAGCAGATCAGAAAAACCTGTTGTGCTTTTATTCCGATGTTTAATTTATGGAAAAACTGAATAATACCCCCTTTAGCCAATATGTTCACACACAGAATCTCTTACAATTAATTTTTATGAACCTTCCACAACTTGTTTAAATCTTTAGATTATTTTCTTACTTAAAACAACCCTTTAACACCTTAATCTAGGCAGAAAAAAGGTCCGCATTCCCATGACTTCTTATAATCTTTCACCAAAACACATTTTACTTTCTTTACACACCTTGCATGCAAAATTGTTTCTTTAGTAGTTTTAATTACATGTTACAATGTTAGCTCTCAGAAACTTTTATTTTTGGTGGAAACCTTAGTTAATTTGAGATTTTAATTATGTACTAGGTGTGGAGCCTAGCCTAGGACACACCAAGCAGAAGTGCAGATAAGAGCTGACTCTCCAGCATAGCTAGGGGGCGTGGCTAACCCTACATGTCCCCCGGCCTCACCTAGAATCTAGTGGCTTTAAGGTAGGCAAATTGAACAATTTTCAAAAGTCAAAGAAACAGTTTGACCTTAAAGCATTTAACAAATCTGATATCTGACTTTAATTTAGACCAAATGTCTACATTTTCAAGACATTTTATTTTGCCAATAATCATTAAAATTGTCTTTATTTCCAAAAGATTACTAAAGTTATGTGAACAAAAAGCATTAAAGTTTCTATTGTTCTGACAAAATATTTGGTTTAAGTGCTTATTTTTCTAAGCCAATTAATGAGAGCTCTTTTATATATAAACATACAACACATATACATACACAGTCAGAAGATTCAGCACTTGTAAGATTTTTCATTTGCCAGTTTCTTAATTGGATTATAGGCTTCAAGGTGGAGCCCTTGGAAAAACAGGGCCAGGAAAGCATGTGTTTCTAGGGCTAAATAAGCAGCAAATAAGCAGCTGAAGGCAAAGACAGATCCTCAAAATTCAGGATGTCATTTTAGACTGGTTCCTGAATTCCCAAAAGGAGAGAAATAATATGGGAGAAGACAGTGCAGTGCTTCCACTCTGCATTTCATTTTGCAAGGCAATCCAAAGCCAATCAGCCCATTTTGTATCAGCTCATCCCTCATGGGAGTCTCATCTCCTGGGGGTGAGGGGGTGGGAATGTCTCCTTATCTTCCAGGTGGCCAAGAGCATGCTTCTCTGATCCAAGTGTGCAAAGAGTCAAGTATCCCTTCATAACTACTATTAGCCATGCCGTAAAGTATATTTCCTACCTAGTCATTATACACCAAAGCTCTCTCATAATATGAAGTAATTTCTGATATCCCCTGAATGCAAAACCATCAGATAACATAATGCAAAGCAAAACAGAGCCTTTGGTTTTGAGAGGGATCTATCTGCTTTTAATTCCTGGGGTTTCATGAAGAAAACAAGTGTTTTGTTTTGTTTTGTTTTTCCCAAAACGGGGTCTGTGGCACCTCCTCTGTTTTTCCCAAGGACTCCCAGGCTACCAGAAGTTACCTTAGGGCCTTTCCTTTGTGCATTAAGAGTGGCAAGACAAAAAAAAAATGGAGAAAAATAATTCAGCCGACTGAGAAGAAAAAACCTTTTTCCAGAAAAACAAGTTCCAAGAAGAGAAAAACGTAAAGGCCTTTAAAATATATCTATAGCTTGTTTATCCACTTTTAATTAAGCTGATTTTAACCATAGCACTCTTCAATAAAGTCCTTTTAGAATTTAATATGCCAAACGGCCAATGTTTCTGGGTTTCTGGCTTTTGAACTTCACCAAAGGTCACCTGCTAGGTGCTTAGAGAAAGGAAAATTTAAGACAGTCCATGGAGAAGAGAGTAGCCAAAGATATTAAACCAGAAACTACTTACTTCCTAGGTGGGGAATCGAATTTGGACCGCCACTGTGAAAGTGCAAAACCTTAGCTAGTGGGTTATAGCAAGGGGCAGTCTCCATTTCTTTTCCCAGAATGAGTCAGAGTAGCTAATTTTGAGCTTGCAAAGGCTTTTATTTAATATAATTTTTAGAGCTAACTATGACATGAACCCTAAAATTCTTGTTCCCTGAAGACGGAGACCAAAATTACTGCCACATGGTTAAAAGGTCAAGCTCCCAAGGGCATAAAACAATGTGGAGACTTCATCTAGTTTTTCTGTTTGTTTCAGGGAGCTGAAGCCAAGTTTTTACTGGCCAGTTTGCTGGATTGTCTTGAAAAGTGGGCTTACAGCTGTTCTAAGCCTGTGTTTTATCCTGAAGTACCCCTCGACATGGAAAAATGAATTCATAGCACAAAATACACCAGTTTAAGGCTAGCCTTAGAATTCTTTTTCACATTAATTAAAACTTTACAGAGGAGCTACACACGGATCTTTTTTTTTTCCATTCATTCAACTGTTTGCATGGAGAGAGAGAAGCCAGAAATCTGACGGGTAAGAAATTCTTACCCTTTGCCGGCATGCCAGGCTTCTGGGTTCCCTTTCCCTGAGCAGCCCTAGTGATCTGGCTTGCGGGCTTGCAGCACCATCGGCCTGGGGGCCAAGCTGCACCATAGGGAATATTTTTTTCATTCTGGCCAGAGCAAAATACATGTGATAAAACATAGACATTAGCTACCCTGCTTAGCACCCAATATCAAACTGGCAAGGCTTAAATTTGCCCCCAGATGGGCCCCTTTATCTTTAATCCCACCTCCAACTTGGAGTTTCAACACGTGGTCTCTGGGCAAGGTGGTTGCCCTGAGTAAGAGAAAAGAAAGGCAAAGGAGAGAGAGAAAAGCATTGTCTGTGGCAGGGTGGGGAAGGTGAAATGCCTAGGCAGGCCAGAGAAAAAGACCCACTCATTGCGGTGACATTGAAAATTTCAGGCGGCTGCGGCTGCTGTTGTGAAGGGATTTTTTCCCAGCAGTCTCATCAGCTCTCATGTTTCCCCTTTCAGGGAAGAAAATCTCCCCATGTCCCATGATCCTGTACATGCCTAACCCTGTCACCCACAGCCATCAGCAAAGAGTACAAGACAGATTATTCCAAAAAGAATAGCAGTTAACACCCCATAATGCCAAACCTGTTCTTAGCCTAGAGGGACTTCACCGAGAGGGGCCTCTAACCCCCTAAATCTTAGAAGGGACTCTAACCCTCCTAAGTTGGGCCTCTAACCCAAGATCGGTCGAGCGTTGTTGCCTTTTATTAAGAGGGGCCTCTAACCCACTCTGTCATAGGAGAGACTCTTAACTCCCCTAAGTTGGGTCTCTAACCCAATCTCATTCTTTACCGGGTACTCTATCACTTGCCCAAAGTCGTCCAATCAGTGCTGCAGTCTATTTCCTTTGGGTCAGAGGGGTCTTCTTAATATTGTCCCTTTGTGGTTTGTGAGAAAGATGTTACCGGACCCCACCACTCACCCAAAGTTAGCCTTTGGGTTGGGGGTTTCCACAGTATAGTTGCTTCCGTGGTCACCAGAAAAATGTTACTTATTATAAAATAATACGCTTCAATTCCTGCCTCATGTAATGTATAAAACTAATTAAAATTAGTTACAAAGTAAAACAAAAATTGTCTAGGAGAAAACATAGCAGAATATAATTTTAACTTTAGAGTAGGTAAAGTATTCCTAAACCAGGTAAAAAGAGACAGACATGTTTTTTTTCCTATTTATGTTACAAACTGTAAGTGCTTTTATCCATTTTAATGGCTTGCCTGTTACCAGCATTATGTGGATCTTCAGCACAAGGTTCTCACCCTTTCATGTTTGCTACATGGTTATCCTGCATGTGACTAGCAGACAGCGTGCACCATGGGACTCATCACACGCTTTTCCACACTATCTAACTGGTCACTGCCTGTTCACTGGGTAAGCCCACTGATCACATGCTTGGATGCTCTGGCAATGGAAAATTGCTATAAGAATTTCTAAACACTAACTCTTGATTTCTGTACTTATCTCATTGCAGTGACAAATGGCTCACAGACCAACAAATAGTTCACAGACCAGCAGTATGCTCTGCACCAGGGAAGTTTATAATCTTGTTGGGAAGATAATAACTAAGGAAGGGAAATAATAATTTTTAAGGCAGCATGTAAGAAAGTGAGAGGTGATGTTTCTGTTCTGTCCCCAATGAGCAGACTTATAAACAAGAATTTGGGTGGAGAAGGTGCGTGGGAAGATGATAGGAAGTATCTACCAGAAAGTACCTTTAGGGATGTGGGAATGCGAGGGAGGGAAAGGAAGGATGCCAATTCGAGTGCATTATTAGCAGGTTATTTATTGCTGTAGGAGATGAATCATGCCGGACCCCTCAAACTATGTAGGGACTGAGTTGTCCCATACAACATACTGACAAAGCTGAAGTATCTGTCCTTCAACTTTCAGATGTCATTGCTTGAGGGTTGCTTTGTTTCTGGGGAATTCTGGAGCAGAAGCACTTCCTCCTGCTGTACACATGATCTGGGCATGTTCCATTGACCACAGAAATCCTTCAGGCAGAGTCACAGCTTCCTGTAGAAATGGTGAGGAGTGAAGGTACATGAGTGGGCATGGTCAGCATCTGCTGATGCCATGTGTTCTATAAATAAACCCTAGGGACAGTGGAGAATATCAAGGGTTATTCGAGAAAGTTTTCTTGGGGGAAGTTTACTTTGAATGTGGCTATAAAGAATGGATACAAACAGAATTTCAGAGAGAGAAAGGCCTGGCACTGGGAATGCAGATAGTGAAACCAACAAGGACAAAAATGGTAGTAAGCAAATAGCCATGGGAGCTACAAAGGAACGGCCTACCTGGAATAGATGTACCATATTGCCTGGAGTAGAGGTGCCACACTGGGGAACATGTGCGGCTTGCATGGTATTGGTTAAAGATGTGTCATGAATGAAACATAAATAATAAAAAATGTTAATAATTGCTGACATGGAGTGGGCATTTGTAAGTCTCTGCTACTATCATGCCCATGGAGTGGGCATTTATATATGCCTGCTACTGCTGAATGCCTTATTTTCATTGTGTTTTATGTAGTATGCATGAAACTTTATTCCATGACTTCAGGTGTAAGCAATTTTATGGTAAACAATTTTTTAATATAATTTAAATCTACTCCCCAATCCTACTCACTCAGGTGATGGAAAATTCTCTCTTGGTTCTGTTTTATGGGAACTCTTCCCCTTTCTCAGACCACGCCTGAGTCCCAGAACAGAAATTTAGAGATGAGTCTGCTGGCCTTGAGTTCACTTTGCTGTGCTCACTTTCCAAGCTCATGGGGCTCCTTGAAGACAAGTAACTCTGATGTTCTGTGTCAAGCACCGGCATAAGAATCTTTGTCAAGGAAAAAGTACTTTGTGGCTTTTCCCATTTAAGGTTCTGAAGGTTTCCTTGTGGAAACCAGGCACTACTCCCACTATTCATGGACCTAAAATGTCCCATTCACCATCTGATATGGTTTGGCTCTGTGTCCCCACCCAAATCTCATCTCAAATTGTAATCCCCATATGTCAAGGGAGGGACTTAGTGGGAGGTGATTGGATCATGGGGGTGATTTCCCCCATGCTGCTCTCATGATAGTGAGTGGGTTCTCACGAGATCTGATGGTTTTATAAGTGGCGGTTTCTGCTGCGCTTTCTCTCTCTCCTGCCCCCACTTAAGACGTACCTTGCCTCTTCTTAGCCTTCCACCATGATTGTAAGTTTCCAGGGCCTCCCCAACCATGTAGAACTATGAGTCAATTAAACCTCTTTTGTTTATAAATTACCCAGTCTCAGGTAGTATCTTTATAGAAGTGTGAGAATAGACTAATACATTACCCTTTAACCCTAAGGAAGGATTCTCAAAATCTCTTACTTCTATGCTCATCTATTTCTGCCCACTGAGATGCTGAGACATCCTGGGTGTTAGGGGTGCTTGAAAATTTCTGTTTTCACTTCAAAGATCTAAACCACCAAGGAAAGAGCTGCAGAACTCATAGCACAATGTCCATCCAGCTTCTCAGGATAAGAGAGAAGGGCTATCTTTCATTCCATTCAGTGCTCTACATCTATAAATACAAAAACTTTAACTGATATTCAATAGATTGTTTTATAATTGGCACAACAACTCTCTGAGACAATATTATAAAGCTCATTAAGGAAACTGAGGCTTAGTGAGGTTTTAAAAATACACCTAAGATTTCGTTGTTTGTTAGTGTGAAGTATGTCTACTTCATGATGTAACACTGAAAAACTATGTATGCAGTCATTTAAATTTCATTGAAAGTCAACTGCAGGCCTTTGCAAATTTTGAAGCACTTGTGTAAGTTTAGGAAAACAGTCTTTTGAAGGTTTTGAAGCATGGAGAGAATGGAGATGTGGAAAATTTTAAAGGAATTGGTTCAGCAATGCACAGATGAGGTTAGGAGC
Organism: Hylobates moloch; assembly: GCF_009828535.3. Classification (NCBI taxonomy): domain Eukaryota; kingdom Metazoa; phylum Chordata; class Mammalia; order Primates; family Hylobatidae; genus Hylobates; species Hylobates moloch. The sequence goes on from NW_026652292.1 coordinate 14,121,625, forward strand.
ATCAAAACTAGAAGATGTCACCCACGATGATTCATTGATTACTGAAAGGAACAGAAGAGGAAAGTTGAGAAGAGATAAAGATAGCGTAAGATTTTGACATCTGTTCTCCTTATACCCCCATCTGTTTCATTAAAATATTTAAGTTTTTCCTTACATAATTATCACATAAATGGCTGCATGGAGCAGTTAAAATCTAATAATCTTGTCATTATGCTCTCAAACTCATTCACTTATAATTACCATTGAATCTGAGATTAAATCTTTCTGATGAACTTTAAGATTAATTTGCTAGTGGAACAAACCCTTTGGAACTTTGACTGCAATTGTGTTACATTTATAGAATGCATTTTAGATGAGGTGGCAGATTTATATTATTGAGATTATCTGTATTGGAACATGATATAATTTCCTATCTTTTCAATTCTTCTTTGATGACTTTCTATAATGTTTAAATTGTTTTCTTTATATCAAGCTTGCACATTTCTCATAAAGTAAATTTCTGTACATTTTATAATAACTGATGCTATTACAAATGGGTTTAATTTCATTATACTATCTGATTATTGCTAATATAAAACAAAGCTATTGATTTGTTAAATTAATGTCGTATTTAACGCCATAATACTGAATAGATTTTATGGGTTCCAAAAGTTTTCCCTGTTTTTTCTGGGTTTTTCTAGATAGGGAAATTATATTATTTTAAAATAATAATTATTTTCTAAGAGTAATACTTATCTTGCCTTGCTTTAGCACATTGGCTAAAAACACAGACAATGTTAAATAATAATGATAGTTAAAAGAAAAACTTTTATAGCAAGTGGCATAAGTCTGATGAAATCTAAGCTATTGGTGATGCAATACTTCAATTTATTGTTTTTGATTAGGTTTGTTGAATAAAGGGCTGTCGTTTGTTTCCAAAACCATAATTCCAAGGCCAGTCACTTCTTTAAGAGGAAACTCATTATGAATGGGAGATGGTTTAATTCTGTAGGATGCTGATGTCTTCAAGAGACAAGATCTCGGTACCTGAAATATCTGTTATTACATGACGTATTGTTGAATGGTTCATTTCCAGATAACTTTTGACTAAGTCAAATGTATCTCTACTACTATTAAAAATGTCTCCTTTGGGGGAATGGCATACTAGGAAGTTTATACTATCAAAAACAGCAATAAATACAACATATAATTCGTTGTTAAAGGGATTTAGGAGTTAACTCACATTGGGTCCTTATTTCAAGTAGGGTTACGTGATTCATATAGTTCACTTTTATTCTTTGTTATGTGCCAAAATAAAATGACATCATTAATGATAATCTGAAAATAATTAGAATTGTGTCACTACTTGCATTCCTTTAGAGAACGAATAGACATATTGGCAGGGAAAGTAATCAGAGGTAGTCCTGGGGAAATTCTAAACGTTGAAAGAGGCAGAGATCTTTAAATACCACCTGAAGTGGAGTCATGTGCTCAGAGGGAGGATGCTGGAGAAGTGAGCCCATTGTGGGTTACTGACGCTGGCCAGGAAATGAAACAGGTGTCCAAAATGAAACTTAAAAAAAGGAAAGTTGGCTGTTTGGCTGGGACAGAAATTATATCCCATGATACAGAAGAAGAAGGCCATCATAACCACCATGACCAAACCTCCAAAGCTAATATCAAATGGATAATTGGAAGAATTTTGCCTGATTGGTGTCTTTTCCTTATTTTTCCAAGGACGTACTTTAGCGGTGATCCAAGAAGATTATAAACCTCAGACAAAGTATGCAGGGGTTCTTATCAAATTGATTCTAGATACTTGAGTCTTTCCTTTGGTTTTAGACATGAGCTCTTGAATAGGAGAGTGGCTACTGAGAGCTGAGCTCTGGCTGAGTCTACACGGACACAATCACTTGATGAAGAAACAGAGGCATTCCTCTGAGAAAAACTGGCATGAACAAGTCGACATAAAGAGAATGGATGATTCAATAAAACGAAAAAGAAATGACTTCAGAACACATAGTAGATATTCAAGAAATGGCTGATGGATGCCATTGAATTAACTTTGGTAAATGAAATACAATCCCACATTGCCTTATGCTAAACAGGTGTTCTCAAATACTTCAATGGTGCCTGTGAAATCCACCTTTGCTGTAGGATCAAATGTGCACTTCACTTAGCATTGGCCCACAAAGTCTGTTGAGCAGATAATGCACCCTATGCTCTTTGCTAAAGTTTTTACCATTTTTGGTCCTTGACAAGACACTTACTTGTTGTCGTGAAGTAATATTTCATGAATTGTCAGTGTAACACTCATGACAAAAAAATAGTGTTAATTGTATTTAAATAAAATCATAGAAACATTCTCTTATGGCATGAACCCGGGAGGTGGAACTTGCAGTGAGCTGAGATTGGGCCACTCTACTCCAGCCTGAATGACAGAGCGAGACTCTGTCTCAAAAAAAAAAAGAAAAAGAAAAAGAAAACATTATCTTACACAGACTGTTAAAATTAGTATATCCTGGTAAGCCAATATTTTGGTTATTTAAAGATTATATATTGACAATGCATATATTGAGCAAAATTAGCATGATTTTAGTTAGTTTCTGATAGTCCACAAGGATCTTGTGATTTCTTAGATTTTTTTTTTTTTTTTTTGAGACAGAGTCTCGCTCTGTTGCCCAAGCTAGAGTGCAGTGGTGTGATGTCGGCTAACTGCAACCTCTGCCTCCTGGGTTCAACAGATTCTCCTACTTCAGCCTCCTGAGGAGCTGGGATTACAGGTGCCCGCTGCCATGCCCGGCTAATTTTTGTATTTTTAGTAGAGATGGGGTTTCACTATGTTGGCCAGGCTGGTCTTGAACTCCTGAGCTCAAGTGATCCACCCACCTCAGCCTCCCAAAGTGCTGGGATTACAGGCGTGAGCCACTGCACCCGGCCATGATCCTTATTTTGCAGTAGTAATCATTGTATGACACTACATACAAAATCTAGTCATTTGTAATTTGATTTAACTGTTATTTAAATATAAGGTAAATAGAAAGTTTAATGTATAATTCTGAACTACTTTCCAGAGGGACAAAAAATATCCTAAGGAGGTTGAAATTTTCTTGAAAGAGAAGAATTTCTCAAATGGCTTCACTATAAAGGAGATATATTTTTAGGAAGATGTGTGCCTCAGGGAACATTATAGAAGAGGGATCTTATTTATGATCAAAACAATAAAGCTTTTTTTAAACTTTGGAAAGCAAAAGGAGACCCCTGAAGTGGGGAGTGGGCTGTCTGTCCCTGTGGCCTTCACCTTTTTAGCCTCATGGTGCCTTAGAATGAAATCTGCATGAGTCTGGTACAAGAGCAAAAGAGACCAGATACAATTCTCATGACATTAAGAGCATACTGTAGCAAAAATTGGTGGTTCAAATTCTGCAAGGTTTGAAACACTGTCTACATACCAATAAACACCAGAGCTAAAATATTTAATTAATGCCATAGCAGACACAAACAGCTGCCAAGCTGTTTGCCATCCATAGTTCCAATGCTGCTGTGCTATTATTATATGCTATGCTCTATGCAAATATTTTGTTTTCAATGAAAGATCCATTTGTAGCAAAAAATGCTTAGCTCACTTTTGAAAGTCCTCTGGCATGCCTCTAGGATAAGCAGCAAAGGGGAAACCTTCAAAGTCCCAAAGCACTTACAAGGAATTTTGTGGAAGCAGATTATGTTACCTCCTCTGTAAGTGAGACTGAAGAAGTGCCATATGACTAAGGTACCTCTCCTGGCTTTTTCCTTTTGAATTATGCACTTGTTGTTGGATTGTCTAACACCCCTTTCTTTTTGAGGATGACTCAGCTCTTTTCAAGGAACTGCTTATTCCTTGGCCAGTGATAATACTCTGCCAATTTACCTATCTTCTGTCAGAGGTAACAAAACACAAACCAGGCTGATCAGTCTTTCCTTTAGAATTTTCCACTTGTAACTTGGAAAAGAGTGGTCTTTACTGTCAGGTGGCAAACCAAGAAGATATGTGTCTAGGAGCTGCTCCCAGTCTCATGGAGAAAGCTCACGTGCCGCAGGAGATAATGAAGCTGACAGCTGGTATGAAGCAGAAACCAGCTCTGGGGCACCCTGTAACCTCAAGCCCCTGATTTCAGCTTTCTGCAGCCCTATCTGATCTTCTCCAGTGATGTGAGGCAACCAATTCCCCTTTTTGCCTAAGCTGATTTTTAACAAAAAACAAAGCAAAACAAAATTTATTTTTAAATTTATTTTAACCTTCTTTTCCTACAAAATTTTATTAATCTTCCTTTCAGTCTCAGCCCAAATGTCATCTCCTCCATGAAGATCCATATATCATTTCACGTATATCTCCCAGAAATTCTATATTATATATACTTCTAGGTGTAACTCTTTGGGCAAACATGTTTGGCACTTAAATATTTTTTTGCTCTGCCATATTGCCTCACAAAAGCTTAGGCCAGTTTTGCTATATAAAGCTAGTTGTCTACACCATTGCCAACATTAGATATTATCAAACTTAAAAATAAATGCAAATTATCAGCAAAAATGATCTTATTGTTTTAATTTCCATTTTCCTGATTTTAGTTTGAAAGTATTCTTGCAAGTGTTTTAACAAGTTTATTTAAAGTGTAAAAATTAGTCTGGGCAAAAATATCATCAAGAAACTTTTTTTGTTAAAAGAATAATTGTCTATTGTTGAAAATGTGTAAGAACAAATAATTTTTAAGGTGTCTGGATATAAGATCAATATGCAAAATCAATGATCAGTGGTTTCAAATTTAGTGGAATGGTATTAGCAAAGCAGTAATAAAACTATTTGTCTTTTATTCTACTCATATAATTAATAATTAGTAAACATAGACATACAAAAATGAAATATAGGCACTATACTGCACACAGTAAAATTTACACCTGATGAATTTAACTCTGGAAGTATTTGCTTGGGATAGACAGTGGCCACAAAGATAAACTCACAATGGCAACAGCTCAGATCAGTAAAATCTTAAACTCTCTGCTCCAGAAAACAAACCCACCCCAAATTCCAAAGAGAATCTGATAAAACTATGAACACTCTCTGAGGAAACACACACGCACAGACACACATATATGCATCTAAACAGATGCATGTACACAACTTTATATACTTTATCACATATAGTATCAGAGATTTCACTGAATAAAAACCCTAAGTTGTCAGAAAATATGTGCACTAGATTGTTAATTATTCTTATTGTTCCATTTGGTGTTCCTGAGAAGTGAGAAAAAGACATTCCCAGGTAATGGCATTATTTCTTCCCAGGTTTACAGCACTCCTGTACATATTTGAAACTTGTGCATTCATTTATGACCAAGTAAGCCTATTTTAAATGTATGTAATATATATTGCTTGGTTTGTGAGTCCCTAACATGTAGATGGCATTTTTAAATCATTAAAGGGGGGAAGTAGATTGCAAGAAAAGAGTTCTCAGAACCAGGTCCTTGGTCACTCCAGAATCTCCAGATCTTTCAAAGTATGAGAACTCATGAAAGAATACTTAAAAAGAGGAAAGTTTCTTTGATACAAGGAAAACCAGGATATTATGGGAGTGTGATGTCATGAAGCTAAAAGAAGAAAGCATTTAAGACCAAAGAAGTGGTCAACTGTGATGAATGTTGCTGAGATGTTAAATAAATCACTTAAATCACTTTTTTTTTGTAGTATGAAGGTTAAAAGACAAACATATTTAAGGTAATACCACAACAATGTAATGGCTAAACAATACAAAAAGACATAAATTGTGACACTAAAACCATAAAATGTGTGTGAGGGGATGGAGTAAAGTTGTTAAATTTTTTATGCAATCAAAGTTAAGGTGTTATCAGCTAAAATAACTTGTTATAACTAGAAGATGTTTTATGTAAGCTTCATGGTAACCACAAAGCAAAAGCCTATAGTAGATGCCCAAAAGATAAGAAGTAAGAAATCAAAGCATAACACTGGAGAAAACTATCTAAGCACAAAGAAATACAGAAACAGAAAAAAAAGGAAAAAAGATCTCCAAAACAACCTGAAAACAATGAACAAAATAGCAGTAGTAAGTCCTTATTTACTAATAATTACCTTTAAGATAAATGAACCAAATTCTTTTTTTTTTTTTTTCCCATTCATGAATATTTGTTTTATTTTATTTATTTATTTTTTTTTTATTATACTTCAGGGTTTTAGGGTACATGTGCACAATGTGCAGGTTTGTTGCATATGTATCCATGTGCCATGTTGATTTCCTGCACCCATTAACTTGTCATTTAGCATTAGATGTATCTCCTAATGCTGTCCCTCCCCCCTCCCCCCACCCCACAACAGTCCCCGGAGTGTGATGTTCCCCTTCCTGTGTCCATGAGTTCTCATTGATGAACCAAATTCTTATAACAAGAAACAGAGTGGCTGAATGGATTAAATAAAAAAGGACAAACAAAACCCAACTGTATGCTGCTTACAAAAGACTCGTTTACCTTTAAGGATGCATATACATTGAAAGTGAAAGGATACAAAAAATTCATGCAAATAAAAACCAAAAGATGTTAAGGGTAGCTACCCTTAGATAAAACAGACTTTAATAAAAAATGGTAAAATGAGACAAAGAAGATAATTAGACAATGATAAAGAGGTCAGTTCATCAAGAGGATATAACAATTACAAATATATATGTACCTAACACCAGAGCATCTAAGTATATAAAGCAAATATTAATAGACCTGGAAGAAGACATAGACTGCAATACAATAACTCTAGGAGACTTCAATCCCTTAAAGTTTGACAAGGGACAGATCATTGAGACAAAAAATCAATAAGAAAACAATGGACTTAAACTACACTTTAGACCTGATGGACTTAATAGACACATACAGAAAATTCCATCTAGCAGCAGTAGAATACACATTATTTTCAAATGCACACAGAACATTCTTCAGGATAGGTCATATATTAGGCCACAAAACAAGTTTTAGCAAATTTAAGATTAAAATTATAACATATATCTTTTCTGATCACAATGCTATGAAACTAGAGGTCATTAACAGGAAGAATCTCAGAAAATTTACACATGCATGGAAATTAATATGCTCCTGAGCAAGCAATGGGCCACAGAAGAAATTAAATGAGAAATTTAAAAATATCTTAAGACAAATGAAAATGAGCACCACATAACAAAACTTGCAGGATGTAGCAACAGCAGTTCTAGGAAATTTCATAGCAATAAACATCTACATTAAAAAAGAAAAAAGATCCCAAATAAATAACTTAATGCTACACCTCAAGGAATTAGAAAAAGAAAAAATTAAGCTCAAAGCTAGCAGAAGGAATGAAATAATAAAGATAATGGCAAAATAAATGAGAAAATGTAGTGAATATATACCACATTGGACTATACCACATGGAATACTACTCAGCCATAAAAAGAAATGAAATAATGGCATTTGCAGCAACCTGGATGGAGTTGGAGACAATTATTCTAAGTGAAGTAACTCAGGAATGGAGAATCAAACAGTATATTCTCACTTGTAAGTGGGAGCTAAGCTATGAGGATGCAAAGGCTTAAGAATGATACAGTGAACTTTGGGAACTTTGGGTGAAGTCTGGAAGGGAGGTAAGGAATAAAAGAATACACAATGGGTACAGTGTACATTGCTTGCATGATAGGAGCATCAAAATCTCAGAAATCATCACTAAAGCACTTATCCATGTAACCAAACACCACCTGTACCCCCAAAGCTATTCAGATAAAAAAAACCCATAATCAGTTAAAAAAAGTAAAATAGGAACACAGAAGCAACTCTTGGATTTGCAACACTGAAGTTATTGCTGACATTGGTAAGAACAATGTCACTGGAGTAGTGAAGATGGTAGGCTATTGTGGTGCATTCAGGGGTTAATGAAAGACAAAGAATTAGAAACAGTGACAATGTACAGATCCTTCCATGAAATTTTGTTTGAAAGTGAAGAGATAAACGGGGAGGCAGGTGGAAAGAGATGAAAGGACAAAGAAGAGATTTGTTTTGAAAATTAGATATACCAGGGCTTATTTGTGTACTAGTGTGACTTACTCAAAAACAAAGGAGAAATTGATGGGGTAGAAGACTAAATTGCCATAGGATTAAAGTCTTTGAGAAGGTGAGAGATGATGGTATCCACAGCGCTGGTGGAGGAACTGGCCTTAGAGTGGAGACATTCTTTGATATGTAATAAGAGAGAAGACAACATGTCAGGTACACACCATGGAAGATTAGTTAATTCAGAAGTAGAAATAAGAAAATTCACATTTTTAATAGTTTATGCAATATGAATTATGTTCATCAGCTGAGAGGTATGTGTAAGGAGAAGTGGCAAAGAGTGTTTTGAAAGAAGAAGAAAGTAAGAAATAGCCATTTGGAAAGTGAGAAAGGAAACATATTTGGCAAGTACAGTAGGAATAATGAGTCGTGGTAAATTGTTTTCTGAAATATGTGATTATAAATTTAAAGTGAGACCATACAGCATAGTTTTATAGTTTTATCCAGTAACAGCCACTCCGTTTCAGGGAAGGAATTGGGGGAGTTCTTTTTTTACCTTTTGATTATGAATGGAAGGAGTGGAGTCAAGAAGTTAAGAGTGTTTGTGAAAAGATTACAATGATGGACCATGTAATTTAAATTGGGTAAAAAAAGACATAAAGCTATGCAGATAAACATGGATACAGAAAGGTCATATGCTCAATGGATTTTATACTTTTTTGGAAAGAATTAGCAGTGAAAATGAATGCAGTGTTACCGGAGTCATTATCAAAGAATAAGAGATGTGATTGGGATGTTGATAGATGATGGCAGAAGGTTTGCTGAGTGGCAAAGTCAAATGACATAAACTCCCCAGGTAGAGCAAGGTTTGAAGTAAGGAGAAATAAGATGACTTGGAAACAGCAGTGAATAGCATGAAGAAACTTATCCCAATTCCATGAAAGATATGAATAGCCATGTCCAAAAGTCAGTGTTGAAAGACATGAACAGCCACTGAACAGCATCCACTAAAGAGGACAGCAAAGGAATTAGTATTGTCAGAGGACAGGCCAGAAGATGAAGGAAATTTTCAGAGAGGTTGAGGACATATAGGAATTTTCAGATAACAGAGCACCAGGCATGGTTCAAGGGCCAAAAGTGAAGATGATTGAAAAGATGGGTCAGGTTCAGGGGAGTACAGAGGCCAAGGATGACCTGGGAGGCTTAGGCTTCTCTGACTGCTGACATCAGGGTTGGTTCGGTCAAGATACCTTGAGGGTAGACAGACAATCAATTCAACCTGGGAGGTCTGTGTCCAAGGCTTTAACGGCTGCAAGCTTCTGTTATGTGCAGGGACAGCCTGGGAGATGGCTGAAAGGCTCCCTTCACAGAGGGCTGATCTTTTAGGCAACAAAGCGTATAACACAGTTGGGGTCTCTTGTCTCCTGCAGAAAAGTAGTACAGCAGACCATAGATTGCCTGTTTTGCCAGAAGTAAATGACTTCGAAATGACCTTTACCCTCCTTCACTCCCTCTGCGTGATTCCAGAACACCAAGTGATAAAGGTTATTGACAAATCTTGGGAAATAATGAACCTCAGCAGTTTCACTCTCTTCAGGTCTCCATTCAGTGTTGTATGCCCAGGTCCCTCCTGCACGGTGTACTGACATAATCTCCCTCCAGAATCCCCTATGAAATATCACTCCCATAGAGATCCTCTCTGTGAAGAAACTCTTTAGCTCATTTTACTTAGATCTTAATGTCTTTCAGACAGAGACTGCATCTGTGTTACATGCTTTAGAAGTGGCAGTGATAAATCATTCTTTGCTCAAGACCAGCAAGAATCAGTGAGAGAATGCATTAAAAAAGCAGAGACCAAGTCAGCCAGGAAGATATCTTTGGGTGGAGAATTCCTTCCTCTGTCTGGGAGATTTAAAGAAATGGTAATGGAGAGGAAATTACAAAAGCCCAGGAGCTGATTTTGAAAACTTAAGTTCCATTGCTGGGATTGCTTAGACACAGTCCAAGTGCACTGCTAATCACACAGTCCTGGGGCACATGGCCAAGTGGCAGAACTGAGTGAATTGTTTGCCTTCTGTAGGTTCACAGGATAGAAAAGTCTTCTATGATTGTGCATGTTGAAAAGACCACGTCCTTCAACTCAGTGTATTCTTGACACTCTCTGTCCTTGAGTTCCTGGTGTTATTACTCAAAGGACCCATCAGATTTGTCCAATTTCTCAAACAACTGCAGTTTGTAAGAACCCTGACTGTCACTTTAAGTATTTTCTAATTCTTCCTTCATTATAGAAGCTTGAAAATAATAACCTCTTTTTAATGGGTGCAAATGGGCAGGGTTAGTTTAGAGTCAAGTTATTCGTCATTCTGGTCTCAGTCCTGCTACAAATTAGGTGAATGACTTAGAAGAAAGACACTTTCCTTTGCTGGCTTTGTCTTCTCATCTGTAAAATAAAGGAATTGAACCCTTTCCAGTTCTAACACCCTGTGAACCATAAAATAGAATTCCAAGAGGAGAGAGCAGTTTGTCTCCTGAGCCCCTTAACAAGGAAAATTGTGCCCCACTGGCAATCAAGAAAATAAAAATTTAAAATCAATGTCATTTCAACTTTTGGTCATCAAGATAATAAAGTAAAATAAATGATTGTCTGGGCTGTATTGAGTGCAGGATAGAAGACCCCCAAGTAGCACTGGTGAGAGTGTAAAGTGGAACATCAACTGGAAAGTGATTTAGCAATAGTATCAAGAAAATTAAAGGCATACAAGTCCGACAATTCAACCTTTGAAATATTTACTTATATTTTCTATAATAAATGTACTGATTTATTATAAGCAAAAAAGAACATACAGGAAGTAGAGAAGGGAAGGAAGGAAGAAAGAAAGGAAGGAAGGATGGAAGGAAAGAAGGAAGGAAGGAAGGAAGGAAGGAAGGAAGGAAGGAAGGAAGGAAATCAGTCTTGGGCCATAGACATCCCATGTATCATGCTGCCTTCTGAATATCTAATTATCCTTACATGGCCACACCTTTTGGGTTATGAATGAATGAAATGCAGTCTTCAATAAAGTGGAAGTATATGTTAGGGCCAGTAGCATATGTATTTAGAGTTTTAAGTATTTTAGTAATAATTTTGTGGAAGCTTCTTTATATTTACTAATTCAACAGAAAATATAGAGCATCCACTAAGTGATGAGAATGATCTTCTGTATGCCTGATAGGGCAGTAAAAAATCCGGATATTCTCTGCCCCATTTGATATGATATATAAGATAAATGTTGATGAGAAGAACTTGGAGGTTACAGAGTGCTGAGGCAGGGAGCTGCTATTTTTTTTAGGATGGTCATGGACAATCTCTGCAAAGGTGATATTTGAGAGTCTATCTGCATATGGTGATGAGTAATCCATGCACCTATCTAGGGGAAATTATGTGAGGCACAGGGAACAGCACATGCAAAGCCTGTGAGCAGGGCATCACTTGGTATGTTTGGGGAATCGCCAAGAAGTTAGTGTAGCTGGAATGAAGTGAACAACAGGGCTGCCACCCCATGGTGTTATACAACCCACGTGAAGGCCACCATATGGTGACTTTCATAGAGACAGTAGCAAAAATTGAGATCAGAGATATGTAGGAGGTGCAGAAAAAAAGATCAGAGAGTTGCAGGGGTTGCAGATTATGTATGATCATGCAGCTGAGATAAAAAATTTGGATTTTACTCTCAGATGGAAAATCATTGGGGAGTTTTGAGTATAGTAGTGGTGTAATCCAACATAAGTTTCAAAAGAAACTTTATTATGGCTCTATGTTAAGGGTAGACTGTAAGAGAGCAGGTTAAGACAAGAAGACCTGATAGGTAGCTGTGAAAAACAACCAAGATGTAACATCATGGCAGCTTGGCTAATGCTGGTTATGGTGAAACTGAAGAGAAAATATCAGATTTGGGATCTGGGTTTCTCATATGTTCTACATAGGCCTGTTGAGTGGATTGGCTTGGTTATGGTCTGTGAGATAGAGGAGCTGAAGTAGACGCCAACCCGTTTTTTAGTCTAAACAACTGGTAAAATAGAATTTTTGTTTTTTCATTTACTGAGATGAGAAAGAATGTAAGAATGCAGGATTATTTTTGTTTTCTGTTTTTAATTTTCTTTTTATTTCTTTTGTTCTTGGCTGGGTTGAATCAGGAGTACAATTTTTGACATATTAAGTTTGAAATGGATATTAGACATACAAATGGAGTTATTTAATAGGTTTGTGTATATAAATGAATTGGATATGCTCCATTCATTTATTCAAGTCTTTCTTTTGCCTAATGGCATAGTTATAACTTGGTTGTGTTTGGAGTTTGGTTTTGGGTTATATGAGAGAATTTAAATATAATTGTATATACTTAGGCCCTATGGGATTCAACCTTTAATTGATAAATGCATTTTGTGGTCATGTCAGCATCCTTGATGTACTTAAGAGTGACACATACTGGTACAAAGAAAATTTTATTTTCATTTTTGTTTGAAAAAATGTGTACACTTCTAAGGGCTTTCTTTCAGATGGAGCAATCCTGTACCCAAGGAGCATTCATTATAATGTTTCAGGTTGAAAAATATACATAAAGTTGTCTACCAAGATTTACCTCATTCAAGAAATGTGTTCATTCTACCATGGGAAGCAGGAGAAAAGGAACCTAATTGCCATCCTGAAGCACTTTACTGAAAATGTGTCCCAACTTTTTTTCAAGTCAATCCAAAGTGAAATCTTTCTTAAAATGAGGAAAAAAAAGGGGATTATGATTTTACTATGAAGTACATCTGGCTGGTAAAGTCAATAGTAAGAGAGAAATGATGATGTTTTACTTTGCAGGCTTAGCTCATCTTTGATGTTTCCTTTCAGAAAATGGAGTGTCTGCAACCTTTCACATACCTCACAGAGGAAGCAGCTGCAATAGAGGTGGTGCTGAAGGCAGATGAACCCTCACTTGTGATCAGAGGAGTTTGAGGGAAATTGGACATCTCGCCTTTGGAATGTGGCATCTTTTTCTGAATAGGATAGTCATATCCTGTGGGTTTATGCAAAAGCTTAGTAGCTTATGAGGGATTAAGATAAACTAAGTTTACAATATTTTTAAAGATTTTTTTTTTTTTACTTAAAGGCTGGTAATTGCTACAAATATTTAAATAACATATTGGCATTTATCTAGAGAATATCAAATCATATTCAAACACTCACACTGTAGGACAAGACGAAGGCACCTGCCTTAGGAATTTTTTAGTTGTGAGAGAAAGAAACTCAGTGTCTGAGGCATGGAGGGAGTTTGTTGGCTCACACAACATCAAGTCTAGGGTAGGTAACAGGAGGTGAGGACAGAGCCAGGTGCTTCTACAGCAATGTCTGGAACCTGTATCTCCCCATATTCTGGCTCTGTGCGTTCTGTCTTGGGTTTATTCTCAGACAGCCCCTTCCTTCATGGTGGAAAAGATGAATCCCAGCAGCTGCAGGCTTATAGTCCATTGGCTAAGCAATCTCAGAGGAAAATGGAGTGCCCCCTTTCCCAGAGTCCTAGGGCAAAACCTAAGACTGTTCTGATTGGCCTGGCTTAGGTTGAATACTCAACCCTGAACCACTCTCTGAGACCCAGGATGGAATTTTGTGATGGAGTGAGCAATGATCACATGCCCACAATTGGAACTGCAGCATTAAAATGAGGATCATTAGCACCTGCACCATAGGAGGAGACTGGGTATTGTATTACAGTTTGCTAGGACTGCTAAAACCAGATATCATAGATTGAGAGGCTTGAAAAATGGAAATGTATTTTCTCCAGTCCTGGAGGCTAGAAGTCCAAGATCAAGGTGTTTGCAGGTTTGGCTTCTTGTACTGTGGCAGGCATGGAAATGTGCTCCTCACATCCCCCTTCAAAGAAGAATTTGATTCCAGCTGTAGGGAGTGGGGTCACAGGGTGGCCTCCAGCAGCCAGCTCCAGCAGGCTCTGCTGCTGTTGAAAGAGCGGGCTTGGCTACATTTATGTCCTTCCTGGAGATGCCAGAATCCCACAGATTTAAAACTCCTAGAGAATTTTAAAACAAACAAACAAAAAAACTCTAGCTAATTTAGCAAGGTCACAAAATGCAATGTCAAAAATTGAATCTGGCCGGGCGCGGTGGCTCACGCTTGTAATCCAGCACTTTGGGAGGCCGAGGCGGGCGGATCACGAGATCAGGAGATCGAGACCACGGTGAAACCCCGTCTCTACTAAAAATACAAAAAAAATTAGCCGGGCGTGGTGGCGGGAGCCTGTAGTCCCAGCTACTCGGAGAGGCTGAGGCAGGAGAATGGCGTGAACCCAGGAGACAGAGCTTGCAGTGAGCCGAGATCATGCCACTGCACTCCAGCCTGGGTGACAGAGCGAGACTCCGTCTCAAAAAAAAAAAAAAAAAAAAAAAAATTGAATCTATTCTATTAATACCTATTCATCAACAACAATTAAAAAAAGAAATTAAGAAGCAATGCTTTCCTATCCACCTCCTAGAAACCTAATGGAGGGGCACCAAGTTCTCAAGGTTTGCCCACATCTGGGGGTTTCATCTAATTGAAATTGTTTCGCTAGCCACCAACAGACCCTGCCCAAAAAGCAAGAAGGAGTAAATACAAGGAGTTGGGGGGTGAGACCAGCAACAACGTGGTGAAAGATATATTCAAACAGATTTTTGTGGCGTTTTTTTTTTTTTAGGTAAAGTACAAAATAACTCACCTCTTGTTTATTCCTAAGAATTCCTCCATAAAATTCACATTTATGCTAATTTCCCTTAAGGTAGCTAGTCACTGTTCCCTTCTTAGGTTGAGGCTGCTGTATTTTTCAACTTATAATCATTTCTCCATTGCCCAGTTACTTAAAAATGGGTGTAGGTCCATTGGGGGAAGGACCGGGGAATCAATTACCATGTATATTTCCATGAATTTTCAGGGTCCTTCATTCTGGACACCTGAGCACCTATTTAGCCAGTAGATTCTGAGACTGAAAATGCTGACAGGCTGGAGCACTGGGCAAGGGCTCATAGTATTTTATTGGGGTCACTACCCTATCATTAGTCTCCTAATCATTCTTCTTTTGTTTTTCTGCTGCTACAAGTTGAGTAATGCCCTGGACAGATGTCCATTGATTTTTGTCCCTCAGGATGCCATGTTCTATTAACAGTCTCCACAAGTATATATGGCTGCCACTCTGGCTTTGCCTGCTATTGCAATAATACGACCTCATGACTTCTGGGTGATTAAATGTCACCACTTGGCCTCTATTGCTACCAGGTCCTGTTTTTCCCTTTACCATCAGTGAGTAGAGTTCTTCCATAACTGTGCCTCTTACCATGAACCCTGGTCTACAAAGGAGAGTGACTGCTGAACATTTTTTTTTAATCCAAACTGGTGACTCTCTCTCACCAGTGCATTCCTTATGGTCCTGGTGGATAGTGTATCCTCTGATCTTTTCCATGGAGCTTAATCATCTGGTGGATTATCCCATTATATATATGTATCCATCCCAGCACACTTACTTTTCTAAGCCTTTTAATCCCTTGCTACCATCTTCCATGACAATTATGGCATTTAAACTTTCATAGAGGGCCATGGCTTCTTTCAGGATTCTAAGAGTCAACTTTCCTACAAGTTTGCACTATCTCCCTTGGTCTTTGCCTGGTCGGAAAGCATAGCATCTCAGGAGAGCACTACCAGGTCAGTACACCCTTTCTTACCCAGTTTCATATTCTGAATATCTTAATCTAACATTCTCAGAGTCTCGTTCCACACACATGCCTCCTAGATCTTGCCAGTACATGCTGGCTAAATCTTTCAGCTCCCTTAAAGTATAGCCCATTCCCTCCTTCAGCAGGATCAGCTCATCCACAGCTAAGCTATGCTGTGATTTACCCCTAGAGACTTACTGGCCCAAACTTGAGGTGGAGGAAGATTTTGAGTGGAGTACCTGTTGTGAGAGGGAGGACTCCGCATTGTCTTCCAGCATGGGATGGAGTGCTAACTCTTACTAGAGAAGAGTGGATAATTTATGCATACTCAGACGATTCAAATGAGTGTAGAGAGTCAAAATCTTTGGAGCATCAAACAGATGTGTCCATCTCATGTGTCAGGATCCAAGATTTTCACAGGGTTTCAGATCTAGGCTTATCAGATGTACCTTAGTTGAGGATTTAAAATTCTTTGAAGTTCAGCCATTTGTGTTCTTAATTCCTGGGCTTAATAATCTTCTGCCCTGCTGCTGCAGGAGATGAAAGCTTCTTCATAATAGGTTTTCATTGCCTATTATGATAAGTCAGCTGTTAGTTGTACTCCAGTAGAGCATCAGTGCCACTTAGCAATAGCCCTCCTTTCTTGTTATGTTTATATCTACTGTTTTATCCATGAGTCTGAAAATCCTGATCCATTCCACCCTCTTATCCATTTCCTTCCAACAGCAGACCACTCTAATTTATTACTGGTGAAGGCTCAACATGTGATCCACTTCCAGGTGCCTGGGGTTGTCTGTCTTCCACCAAAACCAGCTCAGGATTCTCATTGTCATCTAAGCAATGAATGATTAATCTCCAAAACTTCATCTTATCACCTGATTTTTCAGAACACTGCCAGTATTAACTCTTTGAGGTTGAGCTCTCTGAAAGCAGATGTTGAGACAGAGTTTGTGATACAAAATATTTAATAGAAATTAATCCATGGGAAAATAAGGGGGAAGAAGTTCAATTGGGTAGAGGAAGAAGTTGAACTGAGATGCAGGCAGACAAAACATTGGCCCAAACAGCAGAGGGCTCTGGAGTTAACAGTGCCCACCTGGGCTAAAATAACTGGGACTTTTTACCTCTGCCTTACTCAGTCACCAGATGCAAGCTGCTTAAAGCAGAACTAGGCAAAGCAACTCTCCATAGATAAGGCAGGTCCTGAAGGTACTGATAGCTGGAGGCTCTGTGCCAATCCTATTATCTGCAGCAAGATTTGAAGTCTTTCCTTGAAAGGGGAACTGGGCAGTGCATCTTTGTGTCTGTTACAGATATTGTCTCATAGGTCCCAAGATACTGTTCCTTTTCTTTCTATCTTTTTTTTTTTTTTTGAGATGAAGTCTCTCACTTTGTCACTCAGGCTGGAGTGCAGTGGCACAATCTCGGCTCACTGCAGCCTCCACCTCCCATGTTCAAGCGCTTCTCCTGCCTTAGCCTCCCAAGTAGCTGGAACTACAGGCTCTTCCTTTTCTTTTCTTTTTTTTTGTGAGCAGCATGGCTGTTTATTTCACCTGGGTGCAGGCGGGCTGAGTCCGAAAAGAAAGTCAGCGAAGGGAGATAAGGGTGGGGCAGTTTTATAGGATTTGGGTGGATAAAGGAAAATTACAGTCAAAGGGGGTTGTTCTGTGGTGGACAGAGTTGGGGTCACAAGATGCTCAGTAGGGGAGCTTTTGAGCCAGGATGAGCCAGGAGAAGGAATTTCACAAGACAGTGTCATAGTTAAGGCAGGAACAGGCCATTTTCACTTCTTTTGTGGTGGAATGTCATCAGTTAAGGCAGGAAGGGGCCATCTGGATGTGTACCTGCAGGTCACAGGGGATATGATGGCTTAGCTTGGGCTCAGAGGCCTGACATTCCTGTCTTCTTATATTAATAAGAAAAATAAAATGAAATAGTGGTAAAGTGTTGGGACCATGAAAATTTTGGGGGGTGGTATGGAGAGATAATGGGCGATGTTTCTATGGGCCGCTTCGAGCGAGATTAGGGGCAGCGTGGGAACCTAGAGTGGGAGAGATTAAGCTGAAGGAAGATTTTGTGGTAAGGGGTGATATTGTGGGACTGTTAGAAGAAACATTTGTCATTTAGAATTATTGGTGATGGCCTGGATACAGTTTTGTATGAATTGAAAAACTAAATGGAATAAGAGGAGAAAAACAGGTATTAAAGGCCTAAGAATTGGGAGGACCTAGGACGTCTAATTAGAG